>NC_087182.1:10152380-10399880 GCF_035594125.1 Scylla paramamosain
AAATAATTGTCTTAAATGTATAAAATTCATCAATGAGCGGCAGGGAAGTGTGGGAAAGGAGACAAAGCCACATTTTCATATGGAGAAGGAGGAGGAGGAGGAGGAGGAGGAGAAGGAAGAAGAAAAGCGAGAGAGAGAGAGAGAGAGAGAGAGAGAGAGAGAGAGAGAGAGAGAGAGAGAGAGGGGGGGGGAGTAAGAGGAAGAGGAGGAGGAAGAAGAGGAAAATGAGAACACGAAGACGAAAAAGTAAAAGAGGGACAATAAGAACAAGAAGAGAGAGAGAGAGAGAGAGAGAGAGAGAATTTCCAGTGATGGTGGTTGAGTGTTTAGGGCGCCTTATTCAGAGGCCCAGAGCCATCAGTAGCTACTGCCCTACCTCCTGGTGTGTTGTCTGTGGGCGCACAAGGTCATCTCCAACAGTGAAACGGTGCTCCACGGCGGCCTGACCCAACCTCTGCCACGCGTGCTGTTTAAGCGAGCAGACGGACTTTAAATGTGGCAACACAGGGTAGCTACGTGCCCGGGCAGGAATTAATGACCCTGTGACCTTTCAAAGCAGTGGCACCCCTCCCTTCACGGTGCTCGCTGAGCAGGAAACCTAGGGTGACCTGAGTGACCTAAAGAAGCTGGAGAAACTAGTGAAAGACCTCCGCCGTGAACTAGCATCGACAAAAAGCCAGTTGCATAGCTACTGGTCTGTCAAGGACGGCTTCACGGACAAGCGGCGAGTGCTGGCGGAAGCTTTGAATATTGTCGATACCCTCATCGCCACCCGCGTCAGCTATGGAATACAACAGAGGTCAGTAACGTGCACAGCCAGGCCTCGGAAGATTGGGGTGGGGAAGGTGCCGTTGCCGCAGCTGCGTACCAACTCCCTAGGGAGTCAGGTCCCCCTCTGCCCTCTAATCCCTCCTCCTCTCCCTTCCAAGTTTCCTCTCATCAGCGGAGAAGCGGGAAACACCCCCAGCAAGCAGGAAAAATACCGCCATCAGCGCCAGCGAAGAGAGTGAGACGGAAGAGGGAGCTCCGCCTCCTGCACCACCGCCCTTAGCAAGGAAGCCCGCAGATAAATGGGCCACCCCGCCGGCGACACTGGCAAAAAAAGAGTGCTGCACGAAGTGGCAACACAATCTCGAGGTGTGGAATGGCACCTGAACCGAGGCGTCAGCCACGATACCAAGCTACCCCATCAAGGCTGCAGCAGCAGCAGCAGAAGCAGCGGCAGCAGCAGCAGCAGCAGCAGAGGCAGCGGCAGCAGCAGAAGCAGCTGCCGCAGCAGCAGCAAAAACTACAGCGGCAGCAGGAAAGGTGCCCTCAGTGTAAACGTCAAGGACGAACTGGGGAACAGTGCCCGTGGGTGTGTGAATACTGCCAAGGCTGTTTTCGCTCCTATCTGAACTGCCGCGACAGACTAGCTGATGAAAGGTAGCGGGAGTTGGTGCAGGCAGTGAGGCAGAGCAGCCAGATCTTGCTTGCTCTGCGTAGTGTGGGTAGGCAGCTGAGGGGCCCCGGACCCTCCCTGGTTCCTCCCCACGGACCCTTCCACTCCTGGCCCCTCACCCCATCTGCTCCAACCCTCCACCATGGCGGCGCACCGCACCACATCCCGCCCATGCACCTCGCCCAACAGTGAGTTGACAATAGTGTCAAGGTAATGTGAGAGGGTTTCACACAAACACTGGTGAACTCACACAGTGTTATAACCAGACACAGGGCAGACATTGTGTTTGTGTGTGAAACATTCCTGGACGTCAGTGTGCCACAGACCTATGTCCGTTTGCGGGGGTGCTCGCCATGGCTGGGAAAAGACCGTTTCACGCAAGGAGGGGGCGTGGCATTCTGTTATAAAGACACGGTGAATGTCCAGGTGGTGGAGCCTCCAGTTCCCGTGCTCAGGGAAATGGAAATACTGACGCTGAAGGTGACTGACAGTGACAGTAAAGATGTTACTCGTTGACTGCTATCGTCCCCCCCCTCGCAGGGGACAGCAGTGATAAATTTTTTGATAGCGAATCTAGACGCTATGATGACAGCCAGCCAGTGTAACAAAATGGTGATAGTGGAGGATTTCAACCAACATACTGTGCGTAATGCTTTCAACACCTTACTAGTGGTGCATGACCTACAGAACTTTGCTACCTTCCCAACACACAGGTCTGGATCGTCCCTTGACCCGGTGGTGACGGACCTCCCCGCCCACACTGTTCACTGCTCACCGCTGGATTTCGTGGGCACCTCAGACCACGTGGCTGTGCTCACTAAGCTCCACTTCCGCAGGCCATGTGAGGAGCGCACCACCCGCATCCTCTGGAGGTGGGAGGTTGCCAACTGGAGAGCACTGCGAGCTCCCCTAAAGGGGACGGACTGGCAGGACGTGCTGTGTGGCGACACTGAGCTGCAGGTGAAGCGGCTCACCGAGATTCTCCACGCTCTGCAGGTCTGCTGGGTGCCGCACTCCCAGTACAAAACAAGGGCTTCTGATCAACCTTGGCTTGGGCCTGAGTGTCACACTGCCTCTGACGCCAAGTACTGTGCCTGGCGAGCCTACAAGAGGCACTCAACGTGCGGAACTGGCGAAGGCATCGTGAGACGGCCCAGCGTATGAGGAACACTCAAGAGTGGGCTGCAGAACAATGGAGGGAGAACCTCAGGGGAAAACTAAGAGGTGGCCAAGTGGGGACAAAGAGGTGGTGGAGTCTTGTGAAGAAACAGAAGAGCGACGAGCGAGTCATTACCATCCCTTCTCTCTTGCGGGAGGACGGCAGCATGGCTCACACCGCCCAGGACAAGGCAAACCTATTGACCAAGCACTTTGCCGGAAAAATGTGCATCCCTGACCCTGAGAAAACTCATCTCACTCCCCCAGAAATAATAAAAGACAAATTAGTGTCAGTCACAGCAAGTGAAGCTGAGGTGAGGAAAGTACTTTTAAACCTGGACGAGAAAAAGACTGTGTGGCCGCATAAAATCAGTCCCCGCCTGCTTCAACAGTGTGCCGGTGAATTGGCGCGCCCACTCGCCTCACTTTCCAATCAGTGTTTCCAGATTAGCAAGTGGCCACAAATCTGGAAAATTAAGTGTTGTGTCAGTGTACAAAAAAAGTGGTAAAAGTGACGCTCAAAATTACCGCCCTGTGTCCCTACTGCCGGTGCTTAGTAAGATGATGGAGACCGTCGTGGCTTCGCGCGTCGCTGAGCACCTCGAACGATATTACCTGCTTTGCACCAGGCAGTTTGGCTTCAGGCAAAGCTGGTCAGCGGCTGACCTGCACCTGTTGCTGACAACTGACCTCAGTGCTGCCCTGGACCAAGGCAAGACCACTGCCGTCGTAGCGCTGGACATGGAAGGCGCATTTGACAGGGTATGGCACGCAACCCTGGTCAATAACCTCCGTGCTGCAGGCGTAAATGGGGCCCTCCTGTCGCTCCTCAGTGACTACCTGAGTGACAGGCACCTGAGGGTGGCTACTGGAGGGCGAGAGTCTGAGGTGCAGCCCGTCAAAGCAGGTGTCCCTCAGGGGAGCTGCCTCAGCCCCCTGCTGTGGAATCTGTATATAAAAGACCTATTGCACCTCCTCCTCAGTGCCAGGGCCTACGCAGATGATCTCGCGCTGACACACAGCTTCGGCCCTGGGGAGGAAGCCGCCACTGTGTCACAGCTTAGCAACACAATGAGGCACATCACAGCCTGGGGCAGTGCGTGGCAGGTGAGATTCGCACCGCTCAAAACCAAGCTGCTCATCGTCTCCAGGTCGAGGCCATCCCTGCGTTTCGACTTCACGGGGGAGACGCTGACATCGCAGGACAAGGTGGAAGTACTGAGAGTTACCTACGACTGTGGGCTGACCTTCAGGACCCACATTGAGCAGCTTGCCAGAGAGGCCTCGGGGAAGCTGGCCTTTCTGAGGAGGATATCGTGGCTCCTAGACAGCAAGGGTCTAGAAGTGCTTTATAAAGCACAAGTTAGACCCTCGATGGAGTACGCGTGCCTGGCGTGGGGTAGCGCGGCCCGCACACACCTTGTCTTCCCGGATAAGGTGCAGGAGAGGGCGTCGCGGCTCATCAAAGACAACAACGCTGGCCACGAGCCACGCCTCCACACCCTTCAACACCAGCGGGACGTGGCGGGAATCGCCGTCATCTATAAGGTGAATTTGTGTTGCGTGAGCCACCTACAGGCGTTTCGACAACCACCCCGCCAAGCTCAAGTGAACACCAGAGTCGTCAACCACGCACCCAAGGAACTCTTGTAGCCCCGTCGTAGAACGTGGCACCACAAAAAACTACAAAAAACATGTACGTTGGCTGGTGGAAAGCATCTTAGCCACACAGGTGGACCTGAAAGTGTCTACCCTGCAGGAGGTTTAAAAAACAGATAAATGACTGGCTGTTGTGTTGGCGTGGGTGAATTTATATAAGAGAGTTTGGTTTTCAGGTAGGAAACTAATAATGTTACCTTTAGTCTTTTAAAGTTACTTTTTACTAGTATGTAATATGTATGTAACTTGCTCTAGTACTTGCTTTTGTAATCCAGTATAAATAAGATTCTTCTTGTCCTCTCCACTTCTTGTCCTATCCACTCATTTGCTGATGATACCACCCTGCACTTTTCCACGTCTTTTCATAGATGTCCAACCCTTCAGGAGGTAAACATATCACGCAGGGAAGCTACAGAACGCTTGACTTCTGATTTTTCTAAAATTTCTGATTGGGGCAGAACAAACTAAGTATTGTTCAACGCCTCAAAAATTCAATTCCTCCATCTATCAACTCAACACAACCTTCCAGACAACTATCCCCTCTTCTTCAGTGACACTCAACTGTCCCCCTCTTCTACACTGAACATCCTCGGTCTGTCCTTTACTTATAATCTGAACTGGAAACTTCACATCTCATCTCTAGCTAAAACAGCTTCTATGAAGTTAGGTGTTCTGAGACGTCTCCGCCAGTTTTTCTCACCGCCCCAGCTGCTAACTCTGTACAAGGGCCTTATCCGTCCATGTATGGAGTATGTTTCACATGTCTGGGGGGGTTCCACTCGTACTGCTCTTCTAGACAGGGTGAAATCAAAAGCTTTTCGTCTCATCAACTCCTCTCCTCTAAATGACTGTCTTCAGCCTCTCTCTCATCGCCGCAATGTTGCATATCTAGCTGTCTTCTACCGCTATTTTCATGATAACTGCTCTTCTGATCTTGCTAACTGCATGCCTCCCCTCCTCCCGCAGCCTCGCTGCACAAGACTTTCTTCTTTCTCTCATCCCTATTCTGTCCACCTCTCTAACGCAAGAGTTAATCAGTATTCTCAGTCATTCATCCCTTTCTCTGGTAAACTCTGGAACTCCCTGCCTGCTTTTGTATTTCCACCTTCCTATGACTTGAATTCCTTCAAGAGGGAGGTTTCAAGACACTTATCCTTCGATTTTTGACAACCGCTTTGGACCCTTTTATGGGACTGGCATTTCAGTGGGCATTTCTTTTTTATTGGATTTTTGTTGCCCTTGGTCAGTGTCCCTCCTACATAAAACACACACACACACACACACACACACACACACACACACACACACACACACACACACCGCGTAGTGTAGTGATTAGCACGCTCGGTTCACAACGAAGAAGGCCCAGGTTCGAATCCCGGGCATGGCGAGGCAAATGGGCGAGCCTCTTAATGTGTAGCCCCTGTTCACCTAGCAGCAAGTAGGTACGGGATGTAACCCGAGGGGTTGTGACCCCGCTGTCCTAGTGTGTGGTGTGTAAGTGGTCTCAGTCCTGCCCAAAGATCAGTCACTATGAGCTCTGAGCTCTTTCCGTAGGGTAATGGCTGGCTGGGTGACCAGCAGACGACCGTAGGTGAATCACACACACACACACACACACACACACACACACATAGCATCCAGTGGGCGAATGGGGGAATAATGTGAAATAATTAGCTAAGGTCTCCGTGTGAGTGTATGTGCGTGTCACCTGATAATCTCTCTCTCTCTCTCTCTCTCTCTCTCTCTCTCTCTCTCTCTCTCTCTCTCTCTCTCTCTCTCTCTCTCTCTCTCTCTCTCTCTCTCTCCCTTAACCTCAGTCGTATACAAAATGCTAGAAACACTTATAGGAGACAAATTTGTACTACTTAAGAGTACTCAATACGGCTTCCGAAACAAACGCTCTTGTTTGACGAACCTCTTAGACTTCTACAATATTCTGAACCAGCATGAAGAAAGTAAAGCAGCAGATAGAATATACCTCGATTTTCGAAAGGCCTTCGACAAAGTCTCCCACAAACGTTTACTGATAAAACTAAAATCAAATGGTATCCAAGGCAACGTGCAGAGATGGTTACAAAACTGGCTACACAACCGTAAACAAAGAGTAGTAATAAATGGAAAACCATCCAACAGGACTAACGTAACCAGCGGGATAACACAGGAATTAGTCTTAGGGTCTGTTCTCTTTCTTGTTTATATAAACGACATAGATGAGGGTGTTACCAGTATAATATCGAATTTTGCTGATGACACCAAAATAACGAATTCAATACTTTCTAACGAAGTATTAGAAATGCAGAATAATCTAGATAAATTGCCAGAGTGGACACGAACTTGGCAAATGAGTTTTGATGCAGATAAGTGTAAAGTGCTTCATACAGGGTATCGAAACGAGAAAGCAAAATATATTTTAAACGGTACCCAGCTTAAAAGTGTAGACACTGAAACTGATTTAAGAGTAACAATATCGAGTAACTTAAAACTTAGCCAACAATATTCAGAAGTCGTAAAGAAGGCAAACAAAATAATTGGCTTAATCAGTAGATCTTTTAAATATAAATCTAAGGATACAATCCTTCCTTTGTATAACTTTTTAGTCCATCCACTTTTGGAATATTGCGTTCAAATATGGTGGTCATATTGCCAGAAAGACATCGATAAATTAGGAGTTCAGCGTAGAGTAACAAAAGTGATACTAAGCCTAAGAAACAAATCATATGAAGAACGTCTAAAAGAACTAAATCTATTCCCATTAAAATTAAGAAGACTAAGAGGCGACTCTATACAGGTGTTTAAAATCATTAAAGGCATTGATAACATGGACTGGAGTAAATATTTCACGATAGATTTTTTTTTTTTTCAAATTACACGCAAGGAAAGGATTGCAAAACTGTTGGGAAATCCTTCAACTCTCATGAATCAAATTTTTTATTTATTTTTTTTTTCCATCATGTAGTTAATCTTTGGAATGTGCTCCCTCGAGACCTGATAGAATGCAACACCGTAGAGACTTTTAAACGCCGTCTTGACAAACATTTTGCCAACTCCTCTCTCTTTCTCTCTCTCTCTCTCTCTCTCTCTCTCTCTCTCTCTCTCTCTCTCTCTCTCTCTCTCTCTCTCTCTCTCTCTCTCTCTCTCTCTCTCTCTCTCTCTCTCTCTTCCCATCCGCCTCCACCTCGTCCTTTCTCTTCTTCCTCCTTTTTCCATTAATAGTTAGCGTAGAGTAGTTACCCAAACATCCTATAAAAAAAGTAAGGACCTCAAGATCTCTTACTCTTTGGACCTCTTTTGTATTCATTTGCATTTTTCTTTCATTACAGGGAGATGATGATGATCGTCATCATCATGGTCATGAAGAGGAGGAGGATGAGGAGGAGGAGGGGGAGGAGGAGGAGCAGGAGGAAACAAGAGTAGCAGAAGAAGAAGAAGAAGAAGAAGAAGAAAGGAGAGAGAGACTTTTCGTGAATATTCCAATTGTGAGGGTAAGGAGGAAGGTATAGGAAGGCAGAGGCGGGGGAGGAAGAGGAAGAGGGAGGAGCGAGGAGGAGGCAGAGGGGAGGAGGAAAAAGAGGAGGAAAGAGGAGGAGGGAGTAGAAGAAAAAAAAAACTAGGTAAAAAAAAAGTATATATGTATGTATGTATATATATATATATATATATATATATATATATATATATATATATATATATATATATATATATATATATATATATATATATATGAAAGTTGTTAAACTTCACAAAACAAGATTGAAATGATAACGGTATTATTTCTATTGTCATAAATCACCGAAAAAATTATTGCCTCATGTGTTTAGAATTTAACAGTAAGCAGCAGGAAAGTGTGGGGAAGGGTATCACAGCCATATTTTCCATATGAATGATAATAATAATAATAATAATAATAATAATAATGAGAGAGAGAGAGAGAGAGAGAGAGAGAGAGAGAGAGAGAGAGAGAGAGAGAGAGAGAGAGAGGGGGGAGGGGGGCAGGAGGCGCAGTGACTGGTGTGAATCGTTTTCTCTTCCTTTAAGTCAACCGCTGCCCTTCATATGGAAGTTTTTACTTGTCAATAAGTAAATCCTCCAAAGATTAGAAGTGGTGAAAGATTGAGTGGAAAATAGACATGCCCTGGGTCCATAATTTTTGAGTGACTTTACTACTACCAGTGGCTCTTTCACCCATGTATTCTTTGTTCTATCTCTCCACCTTTCAAGTGGCCTTCTCCTAAGATTTGTTGCTTCACTTTCACACATTTCTTCTACAACTCTCAAGTCATTCACCTTTAGGTAGACCACCACTGATGTGAGCCTGTTCGGACGCCTCTCCATAGCCAGAATGATTCCCCAGCCATCAGCAGCACCAGAAAAAAACACAGCATCAATAGCCTGTCAAAAATAAATAATGGACTCAGGAACTGCAGACGCACATAAGCCATTACAGATCTAATCGCTAGGTGACCTGGATATTTGTGAACACATTAAAAGAAAAAACACACATCATCTTCAGTCAGTCAAAATCAAATCAGGACTATAGGCAGCATATTTACCTCCAGTATATAAGTGTATATATTTCAAACAGATGCAGATGTTATATGTGAGTTAAGATAATACATAGATTATAGTAGTAGTGGTAGTAGTAGTAGTAGCAGTAGTAGTAGTAGTAGTAGTAGTAGTAGTAGTAGTAGTAGTAGTAGTAGTAGTAGTAGTAGTAGTACCAACAGCAACAACAACAATAATAATAATAATAATAATAATAATAATAATAATAATAATAATAATAACAATAATGATAATAATAATTCATATATATACGTTCCTCTGTGTCATGCCTTAGTATCACATCTATACATTTTGACTAAGTCTTCTACACCTCGTCCTCCTCTTCTTCCTTTTCCTTCTCCTCCTCCTCCTCCTCCTTCTCCTTTTCTTCTTCCTCTTCCTTCTCCCCTCCCACATGAGTCATGGGTCATGAGTCCCCTTGTGTTTAGCACGAGCTGGGTGTTCCCACGCTTCTGAGTCACAGTCCATGATTTATTAAAAACAGAGGTGTACTCGAGTCCGTGCTACTTGGAGGAGACTGAGAGGGTTTGCAGCTAGTGGGGCCAGTTGTTTAAGGGCTATATGAGTAATTTACCACAATACACCTTTGACTAAACATAAAGCTTTTAGGTGCCTCCATTAATCTGTCTGTGAGTGCACTTTCTTGCAAGTCACTCGGTGTATGCAATTAGACCTGACTTCTCGGCTCCTCGGGAGGCGAGTACTTTGAGTGGCAGTGAGCGGTCCTCAACTCTCCTGCTGTTTCGTGGGCACTATGTCGGTGCACATGTCGTTTCGTTAGACGCAGAGGATTATTGCATGTTGCGTTGCAGTAAATTATCCTTCTTCCCCTAGCTGTGTCATTCCTGAAAGGGGGTAAAGCTTCTTCTGGGACGTTGGATATGATATTGCACAGCAGGAGATAATGTTCTACAGAAGTGGGTGGATATTGTCTTCTCGCTTGTGAGAGTGGCTTTCTGTAGAATATTATAATCCTTATATGTGCTTGTCGTTTGATGTAGTTGTCCCATCTTAGAATGTGGCTATCGATTCTTTCCCAGCTGATTAAGTGATTTGGCAGTTGTTATTATAATATTCCCTTGCCTGTTGGAGGATGAAACAGGCTGACGACCTCTTTCGTGTAACCTGGTGTTATGACTGTCTATATAAAGGATACAAGAGTAAAAAGAGGACCTTGTAACCCCTATTAAGGCCTGCACCAAGTCGCACAGATGGTGACTTGGCCCAGTTTGAAGTAGGTGTAAGAGGGGCGGGAATCTGTGGTCGTAACAGTATACATAATAATCGTTATAATAGTTGAATTATCATACCGTGGTATATCCAGTGGTCCCACTAGTATGTAATAATAATAATAATAAATTACTACTGCTAATGATAATTATTTAACAATAATGATAACAATTATGTTATGTAAGTGGCCCGAGAAAGCCGATATTTATTTATTTATTTATTTTGTAAATGCGGCATGTAGTGTCACTGTGAGTGTCTGAGTGTGCATGAGTGTGTGAGGGGGAGTTTGGCTCGGCAGGCTAACAACTAAATATTGTCAGGAGATTAGCGTGGGAGACAGCGTCCTGTAGAGCCCTGTAGAGTGACGCCAGTTGCTGCCAGAATAACGCTGAGAGAAGACAGACATGCAACTTCCTGTTCATACTCGCCTCCTCACTGTGTCTACCCTCCTGAGAGAGTGTGTATGTTATCTGTACAACTAACTAAATGACTATGCGCTCAAACTGAACTAGCAGTGTGCGTTCATGGCCTTATATAACCAGGATTAGTGTAGTGTACCTAAGATAAAACACTAGTGACTCCAATCTCCCAGTTTTTGCCTCCTTTCCTGATAACCGAGTGCAAGCAGTAGGACTCCCAAGGCCTCTGGTTACAGGACCCACATGACTGAGTGGTAAGTTGTACAGTGACATCAGCTCCAGAATCCTGACAACTGCCTGACAGACAGTGAGTGAGTGTCAGTGGTAGCCAGTCAGGTCTGATCCTACTAGCATATGCGTAACAATAATAATGATAATAATGATAAGTAGTAATAATAATAATAATAATAATAATAATAATAATAATAATAATAGTAATAATAATAATAATAATAATAATAATAATAATAATAATAATAATAATAATAATAATTTATCTATATGTACCTATATACCAGGCAGCTAATTGAACATGGGGTGGCTCTGACAAAGCACCACACACAAGCGCACACTTCATTCACACTCTGTAAGGCCCATCAGTTCCTTGCGGAAAAGGATAGTCTTATGGACAACTATATTCCTCAAGCTTAGGCATAGCACATCTGGCCATATATCTACAGCCACAGGAAGGCCTGACAACTCACATTGGTTCCTTGCACTTTCATAATGAGACAGTCCCCTATCCACCACGACCCTTTAAATTACAGACCTGTATTTTTGACGTCAGTCTGAGGAAAGTCACTTGAACATATTTTGTGCAAAATTATTTATGATACCACCAGTAATAACTTAATAAGTAATAACCAGTTTGACTTTCGCCCAGGAAGATCTACTAAGGACCAACTCTTATTAACGTACAATGATATCTCTTATGCACTAGATCAAGGTGGCAATGTTGATCTAATTCTTTTTTACTCTTCCAAGGCTTTTGACACGGTATGCCACAGTATTTTATTAAACAAACTGGGTATCACGGGCAACCTTTTGGGGTTGGTTCAGAGAATTTTTTGACCAACAGAGTGATGAATGCGGTAGTGGATCATAAACTGAGTCACACTTGTGATGTAGTGAGTCGGGTGCCACAGGACTCTGCTCTTGGTTCCTTGCTTTTTTTTTTTTCTTTTATACATTAATTTTCTCACTAATAGTACAAAAGTTTTTCCTAATGACCTTAAATTATATATCACAGTTAAGACAAACTCTCCACATTCTCTTGTGCAAGATATGACCACATGTCAAACGGATATTACTCTTCCATGAATACCAATGTGTAGTATTACGACAACATGGCATGGAACACCTGAATTACTTCCAAAGATTGAAAGCTTTGGATTTATACTCGGTTTACAGTTGACTCTTGCGTCATGACATGGTAAAGTATTGGCAAATATTTCACAGTCATTGCGCTACAAGAACATGTTCTGTAACCCAACATTAGATACCATGTAAGGTTATCAGTACAAGACTGCTCAAGTGAGAACACAATTAGATATACACAAACGATTCTTCAGTGTCAGAGGAACTCTCTTCCCCAGAACGTTGTTTCTGCCAAAACAGTATCTGGTTTCAGGGCATCTCTTTCTGTACATCTTGGCGACCATCTTTTTGAATTATATATATATATATATATATATATATATATATATATATATATATATATATATATATATATATATATATATATATATATATATATATATATATATATATATTGTTGTGTACGCCCCTTTTTTTGGCCTTCAGGTGCTTTCAGGTACACACTTACTGAGAGGTACACACTATTGAGAAGGGGCAAAGGGCAACAAAACACAGACCCACTAGGACTCCTGTCTTTATTGCCCACACAGAGAGGTACCACAGGGCACAAGGCACACTACCACACTACAGCATAAGTCAGGGTCACACCACCGGCCCTCACTCTGCAAAATGTCTCTGTCACTGGATAGCACGTCTCACCTCACAGAGCAGCTGCAGGCGCACATCACGCCACGAGATCACAGTTCGTACACAGCGTTGCACAGCTAGCATCAAGTACTCACTGTCTTAGTCTGCTGGGGCACAGTCACGTCGTTGCAGCAGCAGACAATCAGTGTCATAGCATCACACAAGGAAAGCATCTTCCAGCCAAACATCATCTGGGCCAGAGTATAGTCTGTGGTCTCTTGTTGCGCTAACCGGTATACCATCAAGGCAAATGGGAGCCACAGATCCCAATTCTGTTGGTCTGAGCTGCAGTACTTGGCCAACTCCTCCACCAGCGTCCGATTGAAGCATTCAACCATGCCACCACTGTGGGGGCGGAGAGGCGTGGTGCGAGTCTTCTGCACCCCCAATAGCTCACAGCACTGCTTAAACACCCTGGACTCAAATTCCCGGCCTTGATCGGAGTGTAGTTCTCCCGGGATCCAGAACCTGCTGAAAAGCTCTCACCAGCACACTAGCCACAGTCTCTGCCTCGTGATCCGGGATCCTGTATGCTGCTGGTCACTTGGAGAAATAGTCCATGGCCACCAGAATGTAGCGGTTACCTCGGCAGTGGTCCAGCAATATCCACCGCCACCCGCTCCATGGGCGCGCCGTACAGATAAAGCTGGAGTGGAGCGAGTGTACAGTGCGCGAGACTCTTCTTTGGCAGCACAGGTGCGGCACAACCTGCACCACTCCTCTACGTCCCATCTCATGCCGATCCAGTACAACGTTGGCGGCAGAGAGTCCTCTTTTGTCCTCTGATGAAGGCGGCAGAGAGTCCTCTTTTGTCCCTTGTGCAAACCAGAGACACCATCGTGAGCCTCCTCGAGCAGTTCAGCGCGGAGGGCAAGGGGAACCACCAGGGCACAAGGATACCACAGGGCATAAGGCACACTACCACATTACAGCATAAGTCAGGGTCGCACCACCAGCCCTCACTCTGCAAAATGTCTCTGTTGCTGGGTAGCATGTGTCACCTCACAGAACAGCTGCAGGCGCACATCACGCCATGAGATCACAATTCGTACACAGCGTTGCACAGCTAGCATCAAGTACTCACTGTCTTAGTCTGTCTTAGTCTCACCAGGCACGCTCCTCTGTGGCTGCATCCTCCCAGCATCGCTGCAAGACGTCATCCTGCAGCCTCAGTGTCACCCACTGCTCTATCAGAGCTTTCATGGCAGGACTCTCTGGCGACAATTCCTCCTTCCCGGCTGCTCGCCCTCCTCCAACCACCTTATCACTGGGGCAAGGTCAGAGTCTACTTGCTGTGCGTCCCTCCACCGCTGGCTAGCCTAGCGGGATCCACCTTCCACTCGCAGGTGGCAGCAGGTAACAGCTTCACGCCTGGAGCAGTGCAAGCACCCCGTCTCGCAAGGTCGGCGGCTCAGGCTGTCCGCGTTGCCATGAATCCTTCCCGGCCGATGCACCATACGGTAACTGTATTCCTCCAGGTAGCCCAGCCATCTCAACAGCTGTCCTTCCGGGTCCTTCAGAGTTTTCAGCCACCGGAGAGCAGCGTGATCGGTCTGGATCACTCAGCCCTGTAAAGGTAGGAGTGGAAGTGCGCCAGATTCCGCACTACTGCCAGTAACTCCTTCCTGGTTACACAGCAGTTTCGTTCTGGCTTGCTGAACTTGGCACTGTAGTAAGCCAGGACGTCCTCCTTCCCTTCTTTCACCTGCGGCAGCAGGAAGGGGAGAGTGGGATCAGGGAACGGCAGCATCGGAGCACTCGTCAGCGCCGCCTTCAGGCCATCAAAGGCGCCCTGGCACGCTTCATCCCAGATGAAGCGGGCGTTCTTCCTGGTCAGCCAATTCAAAGGTGCAGCGAGGGTGGCGAAGCCCTCCACGAATCTCTTGTAATAATTACAGAGGCTGAGGAAACTTCGTACGCCCGCCACCAACGTTGGGACGGGGCCACTCCACCATAGCTGACACCTTGCTGGAGGACTCGAAGGTGCATTTCTTTGGGCTCAGCTTCAGGTGTGCCTCTCGCAGGCGGCGCAGTACCTCCTCCAGCCTTTCCAGCTCCTTCTCAAACGTTCCTAGAAACACTAGGACAACGTCGAAGAAGACTAAGATGGACTTCCACTGCAGCCCTACCAGCACCTTCTCCAACAGGCGCTCGAAGCACCTCGGGGCGTTGCACAGTCCGAACGCCATCACATGGAATTGCCACAACCCCTGGCCAAAGGAGAACGCTGTTTTCTGCTTATCTGCCTCTGCCATCATGACTTGGTGGTACCCCGACTTGAGATCCAAAGTGGACAGCCATTGCACGCCAACCACTGCGTCCAGGGTGTCATCAATCCTGGGCAGAGGGTAGGAGTCCTTCACCGTGACGTCATTCAGTGCTGTAATCCACGCAGAAGCGCCTGGTGCTTCTTACTCATCAGGACCACCGGCGACGACCACGGACTGTCCAACTGCTCCAATACTCCCTGCGCTGCCATTTTGTCCACCATGCACTGCATCTCTTCCCTCTTGGCCAGCGAGACACGTCGGTGAGGCTGCTTGATCGGCGGGCTGTCAGCTGTTGTGATGCAGAGCTGGACCAGCTATGTACGACCGATGTCATTGTCACTTCGACTAAGCACATCTGTATACTCCACCAGCAGCTTCTCCACCTTCCTCACCTGGCTAGGAGTCAGCTTGGCAGCACTTCTCGCCGCTAAATCCACCAAGTGCGTGGGCAGTACGCGCCCCACCTCATCCGTGCCGCTGCCCGCTCCACTCGTGCCGCTGTTCACCGCTGTCTCGTGTGCTCAGGCTGATGTGGTGATGCTTCCGTTTCCTCCTTCCTTCGAGACTCGACATCGAAGCCCCAGTCCTTCACCGCCAACGACAGAACGGGCCACGGGGCCCTTCACCTGTTCAGCAGTGCCTAAAAGAAGCAAAAGCACCTCTTCACCACGTACCTTCATCGTCATCCTCCCGAAGTCGATACAAGCTACACTCTGAACCAGAAAATCCAGCCCCAACAAGCAGGGTTCCTCCATGTCGGTGACGTAGACTGGTAACTCCTCTTCGACACAACCCACCGCAATTTTGGATGTCACAGGCCCGCGGAGAGTCACATAGTGGCCAGTGACACCACACAACTGCCGGCCCGACACAGGAAGGTCTCGAGCCGCCACCACCTCCCTGGCGAACGTCCTCTCAGCGCCGGTATCCACCACGAGACAACACAGGCGGCCATCCACTGCATCTGGCACCTGGACTGCTGGTGCAGCAGCACAGCGGCACTTTACACAGATGGGGCCTGGGAAGACTCGGCTGAAGAGCGGTCCCCGCTCCCAGCCCGACCGTGTTTCCCCACACCAACACAGCATCCTTCAGTTGCTGGCAGGAATCATGGTGGTGGCCCGGCTGTCCAGAGTTCCAACAGTAGGCCCTGGGAGGGGAACGAGTGCGCAAGTCATCCAGCGAGCGCGTCGCTGGCTGCACCTGCATGCGGTGGGCACGGAAGTGGTGGCGGGGAGTGGTCGGGGCAAGACTAGATGCTGCCGCTCTCCCAGTGGTGTACAGAAGGCCTCAAACTCCATGGCCTTCGCCAATACCTCCTGCATATCCCCTGGGTGTGCCTGTTTTATGTAGGTCTGCACCTGCTGGTTCCCGAGGGCATCTACGAAGGAGTCGCATTCCAACATCGCCACCATGTCCTCTGGGGCAGCTGGGTACGCTCGCCGCACCAGGGACTCCACAGCCTGAGCCAGTTGCGGGAGTGACGCGCTCCGCCCTTCAGTTGTTCCCGGTATACCTGCGACTGGAAGACACTGCCAAAGCGCCTCTTCAGAGCCTCCGCCACCCTCTTGTAGAACAATTGCTGCTTCATCGTCAGGTGTGCCAGGATCTCCAGCGCTGGTCTACGCAGACTGGCCACCAACTGCAGCTCCTTGTCCTCAGTGCTCCAACCTTGTCCTCGGGTGAGCAGCTCGAACTGGGCCTGGTACGTTTCCCAAGCCACTAGCTCATCAAACTCTGCTGGTTTGCACTGGCCAGAAGCTCCACCAGCGGTCCGGGGAGAAGCCGCGACCGAGGGAGGTGGAGGCTGTGAGCACAATGGGGTGACAGTGATGGGTTGTGGTGACGCAAAGTACCTTTACCACCTCTAGCGGATGGCGACGACCACACCCGCTCACCAGGCTGTCCGCTGTTACTTGCATAGAGTCCTGTGTCCCCAGGCTCCGACCAAGCGTAGTGATGTCCCTGTCCTGGGTACCCGAGACACTCAGGCCGCCCCCCCCACATCGGGAACCTGCGCCGGTGCCGGTTGGGGATCCAACTGCTTCTCAAGAGAGCACCGCAGTCCTGCTACTTCTTCCCTGAGCTGCTCCAACCGGGTCTCAGCGACTTCTGCACGCTCCTCGCTCTCAGTCTTCAGTGTGACCAGTTGCTGCACCAGGTCCTCTCGGAGCCGTTCACATTGTTCTGTCGTGAACCGCCTCGCCTCCTGCATTATAACTCGCAGTCCTTCCTGCACCACACCCAGTTTCTCATTCGTTTGTTGTGTTTGTGCATCATTTCTCACTCGTTTACTGTGCTTGTGGTGCCTGTGCATCCAGTTTCTCATTCGTTTGCTGTGCCAGCGCGTTTATTTGCTGTGCCATCACAGCAAACATGTTCTTCAGTTCCTCGCGCCACTGCTGGTCACTGTCCTTCATCCTCTCGGCAGCTCTATCCTGAGTCAGACATCGTGCTCGCTCGCCCGGCACTTCACTAGCCAAAACATGAGCTGCACAGCACACAAATCCCAGTCTCCTGACACCAAACTATTGTGCACGCCCCTTTTTTGGCCTTCAGGTGCCTGCAGGTACACCCTTACCACTGCAGCAGCCCAAAGCGGTCAGCGTACACAACAGGAATCCACCACCGTTGTCATGGTCGTTTGGCTAGGGGGGGCGAGGCACACACTCGCGGCACCAATCGGGACTCAACAGACTACTGAGAGAGGGAAAGGGGCAACAATACACAGGCTCACTAGCACTCCTGTCTTTATTGCCTACACAGAGCAGTACCACAGGGCACAAGGCACACTACCACACTACAGCATAAGTCAGGGTCGCACCACCAGCCCTCACTCTGCAAAGCGTCTGTGTCGCTGAGTAGCATGTCTCACTTCACAGAACAGCTGCAGACGCACAGCACGCCACAAGATCACAACTCGTACACAGCGTTGCACAACTAGCGTCAAGTACTCACTGTCTTAGTCTGCAGGCTACACTAATCTCACATCATGCCCCTGGACCGCCACAGCCACTTATATAGCGTTGGCCCCTCCATGATTGGCCGGCGCGCTGCTGCTCTTCGGGCCAATCACAGTGTTTCCCGCCTCCAGTCTTATCTGACTGCCAACTCAATCCTTACTGAATTCAGTGCTGCCAACGCCCATCTTCACGACTTGTAACAGTGCTATCAATGTCATATATATATATATATATATATATATATATATATATATATATATATATATATATATATATATATATATATATATATATATATATATATATATATATATATATATATATATTTTTTTTTTACTGTTGCACATGATGCATTATCCAGCTAATAATGAAAGATTTGTAAAGAACATAGTACATATATAATATTGACGGGTTGGCACATCACCAGTGTGTGGCTTCCTCTGGGCACCTGGGTTGTCAATCTCGGGTACCAAGAAGCCCACCAGGTGAAAGATGAGACGTGAGAGAACTATAGCTAATGCAAGCTACTTCCTACAGAGTGCCCCACTCCCTAATTGGGTCTATATGGCAGTGTGCCCTGAGAGTTGTGCCCACATCCCCTCCCAGAGGTCAACAAGAAAGTATAATTTTCATGCACTCACAACTGTTGCCCTCCATTCACCCCTATCATGCACAATTTTGTGCTCTCTTCACATGTTTCATTCACTACACATGTGGCTCTCAGCATAACCTTTCACCGCGCACATCTGAACTCCTTATTCACTTTACTGGTTTTCTGTCTCCCAATCTCTTTACTTGCCCATACTATCTTAACACGCACTAATCTGCCTATCCAGCCAACTTTCTCAAAACACCTGTTCTTCTTACCTCATTTCTTATTCTGCCCCTCCATGTTATTCTATACACACTCCTCAAACACTTAATTTCCACTATATTTAACAATTTTTTCTCCACTACTCCATGTCTCAGCACCATACAGCACAGTGAACACCATGATTTCCTCATATAAAACCCTTTACAGTCACATTTAGTGTCCTATGTTTAAAGATTTCTTTCAGTCCACCAAGTACTTTCCTTGCTTCCTTTAACCTGCACGTCACCTATATTTCAACTCTTCCATCCACTGTAACTGTTGATTCCAAATACTTGAAACTGTTTTTCATTTAATCTTACATTCATCCTTTCACCAACTATCTCTCTTAGCATTTCATCACTTTACTTTTACCAACTAATTTTTCAGCTTCCTCCTCCAACAACACATTCAGACTCATCCACCAATCTTTTGCACTTCCTTTCTGAGTCAGCCACCAGAGCTGTATAATTAGCAAATAGTACCTGGCTCAGATCCTATACCCTTTTTCTTCCACTGATTAAACTCAGGCCTCCACCTAAAATACTCATATTCATTTCCTTTATTACACCGTCCATATACAAGCTGAACAGCCACAGTGACATTTCAAAACCATGATGCAAATCTACTCTGACTGGGAAGTTACTCACACAACACCATCACCAACTTTGACACATACTTTGCTATTTATCACTGCAAGATAGACAGCAAGCAGTTCACGGTCGAAGGTGCTGTATCTTGCTTCTGCTGGCCGGAGTTTTCTGCTGAAGAATGCCAGTGGTCGGGTCGTCCCCATGGTGGTTTGTTCGATGACTGCCCCGACAGCGACGGAGCTTGCGTCTGTGGTGAGCATGAGAGGAACGCCGGGGCACGGGAAGGAGAGAGTTGTGGCTGATGCGAGAGCGGTCTTCGTATCCTCAAAAGCCTTTTGTTGCTTCGAATCCCATTCCAGCTTCTTCGGTTTGCCGGCAAGAGAACTGTACAGTGGTTCCATGGTGTGAGCAATCTTCGGGAGGAAGCGGTGGTAGTAGTTTACCATGCCGACGAATTCTTGGAGTCCCTTGATGGTGGTAGGACGAGGGAATTTTGAAATGGCGTCTACCTTGCTTGGAAGGGGGGCAACACCAGCCAGTGATATCTTGTGCCCAAGGAACTCCACAGATGTAACACCGAAGACACTTGTCCTGGCGCGCTACAAGGCCATTATCCCGGAGTCGCTGCAACACGACCTGGAGATGCTGAAGGTGTTCTTCGGAGTTCTTGGAGAAAATTAGGATGTCGTCCACGTAGCAGGCGCAGAAGGGAAGGTCTCCAAGGATGCCATCCATCAGCCGTTGAAAGGTAGCTCCTGAATTCCGGAGGCCGAAAGTGGAGTAATTGAAAGTGTAGGTCCTGAAGGGTGTAATGATTGCTGTCTTGGGTACATCTTCGGGGTGTACTGGAACTTGAAAATAGCCTTTCAGGAGGTCAAGCTTAGAAACATCTTGGCCCCATGCAGGTTGGAAATAAGGTCTGCCATGTTAGGAAGGGGGTAGTGGTCTGGTTCAGTGACGAGATTGAGGCGCCTGTAATCGCCACAGGGCCGCCAGATTCCATCGGCTTTTTTGACAAGGTGAAGAGGGGATGCCCATGGACTTGATGTTTTTTGACAAACACCCATCTGTTCCATGTCAGCATAAGCTTGCTTTGCTGCCTGAAGTTTTTCTGGGGACAGACGTCTAAACTTGGAGTGTACTGGAGGGCCTGTTGTCTTGATGTAGTGGAAGATACCATGTTTTGCTGGCTGACCGGGCTGCTGGCGTAGCTCTGGTCGGAAGACTCCGGGGAACTCCTGGTAGAGGGTGTTGTAGGGGGTGTCTGTTCTCACAGAGCAGATTTGTGTGCACCGGCGATGGGAGCCGAGAGGTGTTGAATGGAAGTTAGCTACGTCCAACAGTCTGCGGTTGGCGACGTCGACGAGTAATCCGTGGTGGCTCAGGAAATCTGCTCCCAGGAGAGGCGTTTTGACGTCGGCGATGATGAACTCCCTGGAGAAGCTGCGTTCGGCTGCTTGAATAGGGATAGTTCGGGTGTCGTAGATTGGAATGTTGCTTCCGTTGGCGGCAACGAGCTTGATGTTTGGTGGTTTCTTCAAGGGAAGCTTCCTATCCTCTGTTGTGGCTGGGAATAGGGAACGGAAGGCGCCGGTATCCACTAGAAACTTCCGGCCAGATAAGACGTCGATGATGAAGAATCCCGCGCCTGGTGGTCCCAGTGCATGGATGTTCGGGTCTTGAGAGGCCACCGTCGAGGGAAACGGTGGCCTTGTTACACGTTTTTTGGCCACTGGCAGCCAGGGGTGCACTTTCGAGCCCCTGCTCCAAACTTGTAGTGGTAGTGGCACATTCCATGGGGCGGTAGTTGATCATGGGCTCCTAGTTTGCAGTCACGTATCTGGTTGTTGAGTGGCCGCCTGTGGGGAGCGAACTTGGCAGCGTTGGTGTTGGGGAGGTTCTCGGCGGGGGAAGAGCAGATGGCGTCAGGGCTGCGGGAGGCCCTGGCAGCATTGATGAGATTATCAGCCTTCCTTATTAGGTCTTCCATGGGGCAGTCGTCCGCTTCGTGTAGGGCCGCTCTTACAGAGGAGGAAAGGCGCTGCAGCCACAGCTCGCGAAGCAGGTCTATACGGCATGGTTTGTTGGTTTTGGGGTCGAGGTCAGGCAGTGTAGCAAGAGCTTACATCTCATTCCAGGCTGTGTGCGCTGTGGTGTCTCCCAGGGGTGTTTGTTGCATACTTAAGAGACGCTGGGCACGGGCGCTGACACTGAGTGTGAATTCCTGAAGGAGGTAACTCTTGAGGTCTTC
The DNA here is from genome assembly GCF_035594125.1 of Scylla paramamosain. NCBI lineage: Eukaryota > Metazoa > Arthropoda > Malacostraca > Decapoda > Portunidae > Scylla > Scylla paramamosain. The sequence goes on from NC_087182.1 coordinate 10,173,785, forward strand.
GTATTCTACGTCCTTGACCTGGTTGTCCAGCCACGCAGCTATACGGGAGAAAAGTTCCTCAGGAACGGCTTCCAACACGTAGTCTGCCTTGGTTGCGGGGGTCTGTAATTTTTCGTAGGCGGAACTGGACCTCTGCCCGTCGGAACCACGAGACCGCCTCCTTGGAGCAGAACGGCGACAGCTTCACTACTACGGCGTGGACTGGAACTGCGTCAGTGTTTGCCTTCGTGTTGTCGGTGGGGTTCATTGTTGAGCGCGGGTCCGTGTCACTACTCGGTCATCAGTTGTAAGGTTGAGAAGCTTCCTTCAGAGTTGATTGACATTTCTTTCTTTGGATTTAGAAAAGTGGGGTGAAGCGAAATAAGAGTGGGGATAGAAGAAAGATATAGTGAGAAATATTGAAGTATAGTAAGAGTTAAATGTGTGGGCAGTCCACGTTGCTATTGTTCTGATTGACATTTTTTTTTTTTTCTTTCTTAGAAAAGTGGGGTGAAGCGAAGTAAGAGTGGGGATAGAAGAAGGATATAGTGAGAAATATTGAAGTATAGTAAGAATTAACAGTGTGTGGACAGTCCACGTTGCTATTTTTTCTGATTGACATCTTTCTTCTTTCTTTTTAGAAAAGTGGGGTGAAGCGAAATAAGAGTGGGGATAGAAGAAGGATATAGTGAGAAATATTGAAGTATAGTAAGAATTAACAGTGTGTGGGCAGTCCACGTTGCTAATGATTGACATCAATTGACGCGAGAAGGCTATATAGTAACATATGATCATAAACAAGAAAATATGAACATTGGTATAGAAATACATAACGGTCTCAAGCCCAACTTTTCCTTTTCTTTATTAGAAATATTGTAAAAGATGTTTCCTAGAACATATGATATTAAACATAGATGATTGTTTACCATTTATCATATAAACAGTAAATTATAGAAAATTTGTACATTTGTTTTTCTTAGTCACCCCTCGCGTCGCCTCAGTTTCTTTCTGCGGCGTGGCGCTAGGGCCTAAGGGTGACTAAAATAATGTTACAGTATCACTTTGGCTGGTTGTGGGCTACACTCCTTTAGAATCCAGTTCAACACACCATCAGGTCCCATTGCTTTCCTTACATCCAGCTCTTCTAAAATATTCCCTAATTCTTCTGTTGATGTTACTACCTCTTTCAGACCAGTCCCATTTTCCATCGTTATCCTTTCTTCCCTAAAATAATTTTCCTTTATAAACAATGAGTGTAAGTGTTTGTTGAATACTTCAGCCCTCTGAGTCACGACTGGGCCACGGTCGGGGTCGGACGTGGTCGCTGCCACGCTCCCTCTGACCTACCCTAAATACCACGTGTGTCGTTCCCGCCTCGTTCAATCGTTATGTCATTCAACAGTGACCAAGTGCTAGTGCTGAACAACGGTTCAGGGAAGAGGGCAAGAGCATCTTCTTCAGCATCCCTAAAGTGCTCCACACCCAAGAAAATGGCCCATAACCTGCTGGAGGACAGCAGCAGTGATGAGAGCTCACCGAAACGGGCCACCTGCAGCCTCCAGCCTTCGTGGCAGGAGGATAACGCTACCGAAGCGGACTGGGCCCCACTCGACCTCTCTGTTTTCAGCGACGTGGTGCAGCAGCAGCAGCAGGACGGCGGTGAGGAGCAAGGATGGACTACCGTCACGACCAGCCGAGCTCGCCGCCACCAGCCCCCGAGGCCCAAGTTCAAGCTGGGCAGCCTGGGCGAATACGAGAATTCTTACCGAGCCATCTCTGCCCTCGAGAGGGAGTATCCGACCCTTCGGATACAGGTAAGGGTTAATCTCAAGGGTGAGCACGTGGTCACGCCCAAGGACAAGGATTCCACGGCACTCCTGCGCCGCATCGCGGAGGAAGGAAACAGGGTGCTCCTCCTTGACCCAAGCGAAAAGAGGCACAAGGTGGTGCTGGAGCGCTACCCGCTCGACCTGCCTCTCGAGGCGGTAGAGGCTCACCCTCAGGTGACCTCTGCCCAGCGTCTGACCTCCAGGAGGGACAAGTTGCCCACGAGACAGGTGCTACTTGTGGGGCCGCCGCCCGCCAAGTTGGATCTCGGCTGCTGGGGCAGATATTTCCTGCGCCCCTACCAAAGTGAGCCTGTAAGATGTTATAGGTGCCAACGGTACAACCACCTGCAGGCACGGTGCGAACATGCCGCCAGGTGCGGCGTGTGCAGCCTGCCCCACCCGACGGAGGAGTGCATCGCCTGCCATAAGGCCAACGAGGCAACCACCGCCAGGTGCCCCAACTGTGGGAAAAACCACCACGTGTGGAACCCCCAGTGCCCTGAGAGGCTCCGTAGGATGCCCCGTTCACGCCAGCAGCAACAACAGCAGTCTCAGGCGCCACAAAGGCGGCAACGTCGACGTCGCCATAAAGCGTCGCATGGGCAGCCCCGGCAGCAGGTCGCTCCTGGTATACAACGTATACAGGAGCCAGCGACACCAGCTGGAGGCAGGAGAGCTTCTCACCCTCGCCTCCCACTCCAGTCTCTTGGTTGCGGGCGACCTCAACGCCCACCACCCCATGCTACAGTCACCGTCCCCAGCCAACGAAACGGGCCGCCACCTGGCTGTGCTGCTCGAGGAAATCCCTCACGTGTGCCTTCTCAACACAGGGGAGGCCACCCACACCCGGGGAGGAAGGCTTGACCTCACGTTGGTCTCGAGTGACCTGGCGGCAGGCGCTACGTGGCAGGTGCACCCGATCCTCACCAGCGACCACTTTGCCACCCTCACCACCCTCCCAGTGGCCCCGCCGGTCCCACCCCGCCCTCCCCCATGCTGGAACATAAGGAGAGCGGACTGGACCAAGTTTCAGGCCTCTCTTGACGAGTGGTGGGCCGCCTATCAGCCGCCCGCCGACCTACATCAGCAGGAGAGGGACCTGACGACGGCCATCCAGACCGCAGCCGCCGCAGCCATCCCCAGGTGTACCCCGAGCCGCCCCCACCGGACAGACTGGTGGTACTACAACGAAGAGGTGCGCGAGCACAACCACCGTGTAAACCAGCACAGAAAACTGTATAAAAGGCGCCCCAACCCCAACAACGTAAGACTCCTACAGGATGTGGTGGCCCGCGCACGGCAGGTATCCCTGAGGGCCAGAGAGGCTAAGTGGCTGGAGTGGTGCGCCACTTTTAGCCACCACACGTCTCTAGGCCAGCTGTGGAGGAGCGTGAGGACAGCCTCCGGCGCTGCCCCGCCACGCCCACCCGCCCACCCGCACCCGCAGCAGGAAGCAGAGAGGCTTGCCGCCATGTTCACCACGCGGAGCTCCAGTGACCAGCTTCCTCCCCAGACACGACACATCCAGCAGCAGCTCCGACCACACCGCGACGAGGCTGTCAGGGAGGCGATGGAGGAAGCCGACGTGACTGACCAGCCCTTCTCCCTTCAAGAGCTGGAGCGGGCTAGGAGGAGAGGCCGCGACACGGCAGCGGGAGCGGACGGCGTGCCATACTCCATGATGGCGCACGCTGGGCCGGCTGGGGACACCGCGCTGTTGGCCACCATCAACGCCTCATGGATGGCGGGCTGTCTGCCGCCCGCGTGGAAGGAAGCCGACATTCAGCCGATTCCAAAGCCGAGGGAGCCCACCAAGATCAGACCCATCTCTCTCCTCAGCTGCACGGCCAAAACGGCTGAGAGGATGGTGCTCGCGCGGCTACAGTGGCGCGTGGGGCCCTCTCACCCACATGTGTTCGGCTACACCCGCGGAGTGAGCACGGCAGACAGCATCCTCGCCCTGCTGACCCAAATTGACCACCGCCCCGCCGTCATCGTCTTCATCGACCTCGAGAAGGCGTTCGAGCTAGCCAGCCCTCACGCCATCCTCGACGCACTCGTGCGGAAAGCGGTGCGAGGAAGGCTGCTGGCCTGGCTCCGCGACTACCTGCAGCGCCGCCGCGCCAGGGTTAGGTTCCAGGGCCTGAGGTCGACCTTCAAGGAACTTGAGAACGGGACGCCCCAGGGCGGCATCCTCAGCTCCCTACTGTTCAACCTGCTGATGGAACAGCTGGTGGCACTGCCTTTCCATGCTGGCACCGTCCTGCTGAGCTACGCCGATGACCTCGCCCTCGTGGTCACCGGAAGGGGCAACAAGCTCAGGAGGACGCAGCAGGCACTCGACCTCATCAGCGGGAAATGCCAGGACCTGGGGCTCGAAATCTCGGCAGAGAAGTCCTGGGCCATGATGGTGAAGGCGGCAGACCCAGTCTGGCAGCTCCGCGTCCAGGGAGTTGAGCTGGCATGGACCAACTCCTACCAGTACCTCGGTGTGTGGGTGGACAAGCGGCTGTCCTTCACAGCCCACGCCGCCTACCTGAGGGAGAGGACGCAGTCTAGGCTGAACTCGATGCGGGCCATGACGCGAATCAGCGCGGGCGCCACTTTTTTTTCTTTCCTGCGCCAGTACTATGTGCACGCTGTTCGCTCGCTGGTGGATTACAGCGCCCCCGTCCTCATAGCACTCTCTCCAAACCAGCAGGAGCGGATCGAGGTGCTACAAAACACCGCAATGAGGACCATGCTGGGGGCACCGAAGTGGTCCAGCGCATGCGTCATGCAGAGCGAGACCAGCCTGGTGCCCCTCACCACCAGGGTACAGCAGATCACGGCCTGCCGCGTATCGAGGGTGCTGCAGCGTGACGCGGAGGGAGTGACACAGAGGAGATTGAGGCTGGCGGGGACGCAGGGCGTCGAATCTCTCCGCTGCAACCCGTGGCTGCTGCAGTGCACGCTGGCTACCCACAACCTGGCTCGCATGGAGAACTGGCCACAGGCGGACCTCCCTGCCCCCACCTTCAGCGCCCCACCGCCGTGGGAGCCACCCGCGGCAGAGTTTTCCGCCGCACAGCTGCCCGCCAGCAAGGCGCTCTGCGCCGTGGAGGAGATGCGGCAGCACGCCTTCATGGCCATGGCGCAGGTCACCGAGCCAGACAGTGTTGTGTACTACACCGACGGCTCGGCTGACCCTGACAGCGGAAGGACGGGCGCTGCTGCCATCACCAGAGGGGCCGAGGTGTGTGAGAGGACTCCCAACCACTGCTCCACCCTGCAGACAGAACTGGTGGCCATCCAGCTGGCCCTGGAGCACGCTCAACACCGGCGGGAGCGCACAGTGGTGCTCCACACCGACTCCAGAACGGGGCTACAGGCTCTCCAACAGCCGTATCCCAGTGACAACGTGGGCCTCGTCACCGCCATCCTGGGTAGCCTCCAGAGCCTCGCCGCGCAGGGGCGGCGGGTGAGACTCAACTGGATACCCAGCCACGTGGGAGTACGAGGCAATGAGGCTGCCGACGCAGCCGCCAAGAGAGCTGCTAGTGGCTCCCAGGTGACAAGGCATGTGCCGCCCAGCCTGAGCCAAGTGAGGGCGCGAGCCAGGCTCGCCGCAACCAAGCGCGCCCGCCACACACACCAGCAGCTGGAAACAAGGAAGAGACAGGCAGCTTGGTACGCCTCCGCCACTGGCTACCAGTCGTTGGACGCCTCCCAGCAGCAGTCCAGAGCTGACGGCGTGTTGCTGCAACGCGTAAGGCTGGGCTACTACACCAGGGAACAGCTGTACGACGACTTTCGGGGGCAGGAGTGCGACCACTGCGGGAGGCACAGCCGCCACCCGCTAGTGCACTACCTACTGTCCTGTCCGGCCACCGCCGCTCTCAGACCAACGCTGCCACCACCGGCCCATCCTGTAGGCGGTGATCTCCTCAGCAGCCGCGAGGCCAGGGCTGCCCTCATCGTCCGAAACACCCCCACAGACCTGATGCTGCAAGTTCTCAGGGCAGCGCCCCCGCCCCGCTGAACAGGTCGCAGCTCCTTATTCCAACCGGCGAGCAGCACTCCTCGCCGCGCCACCGCACGGCCCACCACCGGGACCCAAGACTCCCCCACCTGCGGGCTGGTGCCCGCTTTGTTGTATTATGTGCACATTCATGTATATTTTTCTTTTTTGTGCAATATGTAGTTGGGTTTAGGAAGGGGGATAAAAAACCCAGGGAGGAGTTAGGAGAAACAATACTTTTCTTACCATTACTTTTGGTGGGGACTACATGATAATTCAGTCATTTCCTCATTATCTTTAGTCCGGTACACCTGATATGACCTCTTCCCTTCCAGCGACTACCTTTGTCTCTGGTGGTATGCCTTCTCTCATGCAATCTACAGTATCTACGCCAGCAATACCTTGTGTTTGAAGGCACTCAAACAACTCTAGGCCAGTACACAGTCTGTCTAGACTACAACTTGTGTGCGACCCACAGATGTAGTGGGATCCAGGTAAATGGAATTCTTACCATGTTCACAAATTTATACAACAGGCCATATTGTTTAGGTTTGCTCTTATTGTACTGCCTGAATCCTATTTGATTTCTACAAGAATATAAAGTTTCATCAATGGTCAAGAAGTCACCTGGCTCCGACACTGAACAGCCGTGGTAATTAAAATTTTTAAAGAGATCCCTGACTGCAGCAGACTGGTCATGTAGCCATCTCTGATGTTTGGTATCAACGTTGTCAAAAGATAGCTTTGCATGTAAAAATCCAAATCTATTCACAGACATTATTGCATCAAATACAAGGTGACCAAACTCTTCCCTAAAAAAGTGTTTTATATTTGTTTTGGCGTAATAAACCAAGGGCATACAACAACAACAAAAAAAACTTTAATGCAATCTGTTATCCTGATGTGTGATGGGAGCTTATCATTATTTGAAAGCCTCTGATAAATTTCTGCACCTTCAATTTTCTGATTAGTATCATATCATATCATATCAGATGTTATGAATAAGTCCCATGCCATTTCTGAATTCACTGACCTCACGTCTCTAAACAACTGGTCAATGAATTAACTAACCTGTTTCTTACTAATGTCTTGTCTGTAGGAGGCACTCTTCATAATAATTATGAAGAGTAGCTCCTACAGAAAAATAGCAAGACATTAAGAAACAGGTTCACTGACCAGTCGTTTAGATGAAAGTAAATATGATAATTATGTATTGCCAGACGAGCTACGGGAATGTAAAATCATGGTAGAAAAAACACTGAGAAACTTAGACGAACAGAAGTTTATAACATGGGCCAATAGTATGGAAGGTAGACCAACTGTGAACATATCCGGTGTTGTAGAATGTCAGTAAATTCAGAAGAAATGGAATTGGATTTGTTCATAACATCTGATATGATTTCCAATATTGTGCACCATACTAATCAGAAAATTGATGGTATAATTACTAATGTCTTGCTATTTCTCCATAGGAACCACTCTTCATAATTTATGTCATTGTCCACTTTCTCATCACTTTCAAATTCCATGTCAAGACCTGCTTTGTCACCTATCACATCTGCCAAATCTTCGTCAGGGTCTTCTAGAAAGTAAGGGGTTGCGTCTGTAAGCACTATGCAACCATACACCCTGTAAGTGGATCTATTCACGTAAGCTGATAAGCTCTCGTCTGCACGCTGCAGTGCTTACTTACAAAAAAGTTGCAAGGCTTTTTTTATTTTGCGGAGGGAAGCTAGCTAGCCCCCTCGGCTCTCCCCCACCCACTGCAGTGATGTCATGAGTTGCTAACTCTTGATTGCTACTGCCTGCCTCCCCCCCCCCCCTCTCTCTCTCTCTCTCTCTCTCTCTCTCTCTCTCTCTCTCTCTCTCTCTCTCTCTCTCTCTCCGTCATTGTAATCCTACTATTGTCTGTTACAATGATCTCTTTTTTTTTCGTTCCTCTCTCTCTCTCTCTCTCTCTCTCTCTCTCTCTCTCTCTCTCTCTCTCTCTCTCTCTCTCTCTCTCTCTCTCTCTCTCTCTCTCTCTCTCTCTCTCCTTTATCTTCTAGTTTCATGGGTAGCATGTATAAGGAGCTTTGGTAATGAACTTGTCAATCATGACCTTGAACTCAAATGTCCGGTAAAACAGCTGATATGGGTCGGGCTGGCTAGGTAGGTTGTGAAGTGGAGGGTGGAAGTCCATTGCCATGGCAACTCCCACCTGAAATCGCTTCCAATGTAGCCTCTCACTCACCCAATCTTTCAGATCATAATGACAGACAATAGTAGGATTACCAAGTCTCAGAGAGAGAGAGAGAGAGAGAGAGAGAGAGAGAGAGAGAGAGAGAGAGAACCTTACCACCTTTCAAAAATATTATGCCTCCCACCTCTGAAATGCTCCCTCTGAAATGCTCCATATAACAGCCTTATATATCAGCTTAAATTAGCGTGATTTTTGGTAGAGTTTTTAATTTCATGTATCATGTCAACACGACACTGAACCAAGTTATTGAACTTAATTGGCACTCACATAATGTCTTTATAGTTATATTGTGAGACGATGCTGGAAAGAAAGTAGAACACACACAAACACTGACCACATTGCCTGATTGTGCGAGACGCACTCACGAGTCATATGTTTTTTTTTTTTTTTGTATTTTTACGTGAAGTGCTGCAGGAAAGAAACTCACTCAGAATATATACTAAAACACACACACACACACACACACACACACACGAAAAATAAACAAATGAATAAATAAAACAAAAATAAATAAATAAAAATACACGGAAAATTTATCGTACAGCTGGCAAGTAGGTGGTCATCGGGAGTGAACTCAGTGATTATTTTCATCTGTTTTTTCATTTGATTTGATTTCATTTTCATCTGATTATTTTCATCATATTGCTTCGCAAGCGATTGAAAGAAAAGTATAAAATATTATAGATTAGACCATTTTTTTTGCAATTTTTTTTACATGGTCATTCCTTATCAAATTTTTATTGACATAGCAAGAATTGTTTCCTAAAGCTCTCTCTTGTCTAGAATCTTATTTATTTTTTTTTAAATCATAGGGTGGGTCGTTTTCGATCCATGCCGGTGGGTCGTTTTCGATCCATGCCGCAGAGAATAGGGTTAACCTTTTACCTCTTCAGCACTTTCCCTTTCTCCACTACACACCCTTTTATAACCTTTCAATTAAGACACCTTGTCTTCCCTCTTCACACCTTTTCATCACCTGTCTTCCTACCTCATTCCTCATACATCTCAATATTCTGCAGTTATTATTATTTTTATTTATTATTATTATTATTATTATTATTATTATTATTATTATTATTATTATTATTATTATTATTATTATTATTATTATTATTATCATTATTATTATTCATCTCCTTAGTTGTTGGCCATGTCTCAGCATTGTACATCATCACAGGTCTCACAGTAAACACATGCACAGTAAACATTTCCCCACTCTGTGTTGTCAACCAGCAAGCTCTCTCTCTCTCTCTCTCTCTCTCTCTCTCTCTCTCTCTCTCTCTCTCTCTCTCTCTCTCTCTCTCTCTCCCCTGACAGTTGTTATACCTACTCTCCCCATATAATAGTAATAATAATAATAATAATAATAATAATAATAATAATAATAATAATAATAATAATAATAATAATAATAACCTTATTGTTCCAATGAAATGCAAAACTTAGGAGTCTCCCAAAATGGCTTGTGAAGTCTAAACACAGTCACTGGGTTACAAAATAAAACTTCACAGAAGCTAGTCCATGTACGCCCAGCTATTTATATCTATACGAGATATATTCCTGTCTTGTTTGCCAAGAAAGTTGGCAAACAAATTAAGTAGAAAAAAAAATGTACATACAAAATTAACATAAAAATATCTAATTAATAGCACTATATATTTAGTATATCAAATATATATATATATATATATATATATATATATATATATATATATATATATATATATATATATATATATATATATATATATATATATATATATATATATATATATATATATATATATATATATATATATATATATATATATTTTAATACTGAAAATCTTAATTTTCTCCACTCACCTTTGGACAGGAGTGGAGGACCTGAGGGCGCTCCATAAGGTCCTGTCTGCCATGTGACTTGGTACCGTATCCGGCACCCTCCATACTACCACCAGTTCTCTGTAATCAGGTGCAAGGAATAAACATTCTGGTTAAAGATACATTTTTAAAAATGCAAGCATGAATCCACTAACTAATGCATGAACTGATTTAGATACTGCACCAAATACCATACCATATAGGAGGAGGCAGTAGACACCTGCCGAAACGATAATTACTCCCAGTGAGGTCTAAAGCACTGTTCAGGGGGTGCTGTGAACTTATCATTAAACCCAGCTGTGACCTCACTGAACGTTTCCCTTTGTGTCTCACAACACAAGGGGGTAGTCACAGCCTGCCCTCTAAAGACAACTCTCTTCCTCCACACAAAACTACAAGCACCTAATAACACACACACCCTTCACTCCAAAAATTTTAAAATCATGGCGACTCCTACACCAGCCTCGGAGTCCCCATCTGGGGAGGGGACCATAAATGTCCCCAGGTCGGACTGCCTTTCCGTCGACGACCCTAAGTGTCTTGACACCCCCCTCAACTTTTTCTTCATTGACTTCTGCAACATTCGCGGTCTAAGATCTAATTTTCAATCTGTAGAACACCACCTCTCCTCTTCTAAACCTCATCTTCTTTTCCTCACTGAAACTCAGGTGTCTGAGGCAACTGACAGTAGCCCCTTTTCTGTTCCCTCCTACTTTCTCTATCCTCATTTTCGATCCAAAGCTGGATGCTGCGTTTATGTGCGCAATGACTTAACCTGCTCTCGTGCCCACGCTCTTGAATCTTCCGAGTTTTCCACCATCTGGCTACGACTACAGAGTCATTCTCATACTAAATTTATCTGTGCTGTATACCTCTCTCCTAACTCCTCTGACTATAAGAAATTCTTTGACTACTTAACTTCCAAAGTGGAGCACATTCTGACCCTCTTCCCTTTTGCAGAGATCTCCATTCTTGGAGACTTCAATGTTCACCACCAGCTTTGGCTTTCCTCTCCCTTCACTGACCATCCTGGTGAACTAGCCTACAACTTTGCTATCCTCCATGACCTAGAGCAATTGGTGCAACACCCTACTCGTATTCCTGACCGTCTTGGAGATACGCCCAACATTCTTGACCTTTTCCTGACCTCTAATCCTTCTGCTTATGCTGTCACCCTTTCTTCTCCGTTGGGCTCCTCCGATCACAATCTCATATCTTTATCTTGTCCTATCACTCCAATCCCTCCTCAGGATCCCCCTAAGCGAAGGTGCCTCTGGCGTTTTGCCTCTGCTAGTTGGGGGGACCTGAGGCGGTATTTTTCTGATTTTCCTTGGAATGACTACTGCTTCCGTGTCAGAGACCCGTCTTTGTGTGCTGAGCGCATAACAGAGGTGATAGTGTCTGGCATGGAGGCGTACATTCCTCACTCTTTTTCTCGTCCTAAACCTTCTAAACCTTGGTTTAACACAGCTTGTTCTCGTGCTATACATGATAGAGAGGTGGCCCACAAAAGGTACTTAAGCCTTCCTTCACCAGAATCTCATGCACTTTATATTTCTGCCCGGAACCATGCCAAGTCTGTTCTCCAACTAGCCAAAAACTCCTTCATTAACAGAAAATGTCAAAACCTTTCAAGATCTAACTCCCCTCGTGATTTCTGGCATCTAGCCAAAAATATCTCCAATAACTTTGCTTCTTCTTCTTTCCCTCCTCTACTTCAACCAGATGGCACCACTGCTATCACATCTATTTCTAAAGCTGAACTCTTTGCTCAAACCTTTGCTAAAAACTCTACCTTGGACGATTCTGGGCTTGTTCCTCCCTCTCCTCCACCCTCTGACTACTTCATGCCTCGTATTAAAATTCTTCGTAATGATGTTTTCCATGCCCTCGCTGGCCTAAACCCTCAGAAGGCTTATGGACCTGATGGGGTCCCTCCTATTGTTCTCCGAAACTGCGCCTCCGTGCTTGCACCTTGCCTAGTCAAACTCTTTCAGCTCTGTCTGTCAACATCTGCCTTTCCTTCTTGCTGGAAGTTTGCCTACATTCAACCTGTTCCTAAAAAGGGTGACCGCTCTAATCCCTCAAACTACCGTCCTATTGCTTTAATTTCCTGCTTATCTAAAGTTTTTGAATCTATCCTCAACAGGAAGATTCTTAAACATCTATCACTTCACAACCTTCTATCTGATCGCCAGTATGGGTTCCGTCAAGGCCGCTCTACTGGTGATCTTCTGGCTTTCCTTACTGAGTCTTGGTCATCCTCTTTTAGAGACTTTGGTGAAACTTTTGCTGTTGCCTTGGACATATCAAAAGCCTTTGATAGAGTCTGGCACAAAGCTTTGATTTCCAAACTACCCTCCTACGGTTTCTATCCTTCTCTCTGTAACTTCATCTCAAGTTTCCTTTCTGACCGTTCTATTGCTGCTGTGGTAGACGGTCACTGTTCTTCTCCTAAATCTATTAACAGTGGTGTTCCTCAGGGTTCTGTCCTGTCACCCACTCTCTTCTTATTATTCATTAATGATCTTCTAAACCAAACTTCTTGTCCTATCCACTCCTATGCTGATGATACCACCCTGCACTTTTCCACGTCTTTTCATAGACGTCCAACCCTTCAGGAGGTAAACATATCACGCAGGGAAGCCACAGAACGCCTGACTTCTGATCTTTCTAAAATTTCTGATTGGGGCAGAGCAAACTTGGTATTGTTCAATGCCTCAAAAACTCAATTCCTCCATCTATCAACTCGACACAATCTTCCAGACAACTATCCCCTCTTCTTCAATGACACTCAACTATCCCCCTCTTCTACACTGAACATCCTTGGTCTGTCCTTTACTTATAATCTGAACTGGAAACTTCACATCTCATCTCTAGCTAAAACAGCTTCTATGAAGTTAGGTGTTCTGAGACGTCTCCGCCAGTTTTTCTCACCCCCCCAGCTGCTAACTCTGTACAAGGGCCTTATCCGTCCATGTATGGAGTATGCTTCACATGTCTGGGGGAGTTCCACTCATACTGCTGTTCTAGACAGGGTGGAATCAAAAGCTTTTCGTCTCATCAACTCCTCTCCTCTAACTGACTGTCTTCAGCCTCTCTCTCACCGCCGCAATGTTGCATCTCTAGCTGTCTTCTACCGCTATTTTCATGCTAACTGCTCTTCTGATCTTGCTAACTGCATGCCTCCCCTCCTTCCGCGGCCTCGCTGCACAAGACTTTCATCTTTCTCTCACTCCTATTCTGTCCACCTCTCTAACGCAAGAGTTAACCAGTATTCTCAATCATTCATCCCTTTCTCTGGTAAACTCTGGAATTCCTTGCCTGCTTCTGTATTTCCACCTTCCTATGACTTGAATTCCTTCAAGAGGGAGGTTTCAAGACACTTATCCACCAATTTTTGACCACTGCTTTGACCCTTTTAGGGACTGGCATTTCAGTGGGCATTTTTTTTTATTAGATTTTTGTTGCCCTTGGCCAGTATCCTTCCTACATAAAAAAAAAAAAAAATACAGCACGTGTCACTGACCTGTATATACCTGTTTTTTTATACCTGTAGTATAAAAAAATGACGAATAAAGAGAATTATTTACAGCTCTCCTTTCCAAGTTCAACATCAATTCTAATTAATAATTTCACTTAAAATCTAAGTTACAGGAAACAGAAAAAAATAAATTAAAAATTCCATCCCATACTGATGGTAGAAATAGGGGAGCACAGGATGAGAACCAATTCAAACAGCTGGGCCTGAGGCATTGAATATACATATGCCCTCAAGTATCAAATGGACTAAAAGGGGCCAATAGGTCTGTTGCTACATGTTTTCTTTTGTATAAATATCCTGCCATTTTGAAGAAACACAACTTCGCATCCACATCATTAATTTTAGTTACTTGCTAGAAGAATTACAACACTAGATATTCTGGTGTTCAAGTGGCATTGAGGTAACATATGGAAAACTCAGACAGTAATCAGACAAAAAGGAACAGGTTCAAACTTAATAAAGTTATTTAAAATGAGAAAAAAAAAGAAGAATTGGTTCTCAAATAGAGTGGTAGATGACTGGAATAGTAATCAAGTTCTGGATCAATAGGGATGTTTAAAAGATTTCACAAATTTATGAATAGGGAAGACAGGTGTATATTGGCATCTATATGTAATACAGGGACTGCCATATTAAGGCCTATTGGCTTCCTGCAGCTTTTGATCTCATACACATAACACTCACCTTCCTGAACTTAATGATGAAATAAAATATGATGACTTTGAGAGGAAAGAAGAAGGAGGGGTTGGAATAGGGGTGCGTTGCATGTCGTGGTGGAGGTAAAGGTTGCAGTGACCAACAAACTCCCCACACACCAACCATTAACAGCATCCAAACACCGCCCATCCATATCAACCATAACAAAACCTCAGTCAGCATGTCTAATCTTGGCTGAAAAAAGATAAATAAAATAAATAAATAAATAAATAAATAAATTAGTTTTAATATCAGGTTTAATTATCAAGAGGCAGTATGTTATTAGAAACTGCACACACCCCTGACAATAACATAACCAATCATTCCTCCATAGTATTATGCAGAACATAATGTTATTGCATCATTGAGGAGCTGAAAGTCACTCTAGCTACTGAATATGTTTCATTCTTTCGACGTATTTTATGGAAAATAATTGTGAGCATGACTATGACACAGCAATGTATAGGATTATAGTACCAGTAACTTAATTGAAGAATAAACAAACATTTTTTTAAGGCATCCCTGTAACTAGAAGTAGATGCATTAACATATGTTATGTCCTTTAGAGGGAACAACAGTAAAAAAAAAAAAAAAAAGTGTTTCTTACCTTATGAAAAACACACTATGTCACAATGATCCTCTTACCACGAGGGCAGCCTCTCTAATAGCACGACTGATGACAGTGCAAAAAATTATCAAGATAACCAGATAATGAGATTATTCTCAATTTCTCTATTATGTTATCTTTTCATAGATAGTCATGCAATCAATATCAAAACAATAGCCATTATTGCAAAATTTATCAACATCATAAAATTTGAACTGACAACTTCATTGCTCTCGTTTATAATTATCACTGTACAGCACTTATCTCATTATATTGAGAAAGAAATGCTCAGGAGATAAGGATCAAGCCTGTCTCCTTAGCCTCCTAGTGATAGTTGGTTTTATCGTATATAACTAAATTGCTCAGAAAAAAAATTATATATATATATATATATATATATATATATATATATATATATATATATATATATATATATATATATATATATATATATATATATATATATATTTTTTTTTTTTTCTCTTTTTTATTTCTTTTTTTTTTTTCTGAGCAATTTAGTTATATACGATAAAACCACTTATCACAAGGAGGCTAAGGTGACAGGCTTGATCCTTATCTCCTAACCGTTTCTTTCTCAATACAATGAGATTAGTGATTATATAATATATATATATATATATATATATATATATATATATATATATATATATATATATATATATATATATATATATATATATATATATATATATATATATATATATATATATATATATATATATATATATATATATATATATATATATATATATATATATATATATATATATATATATATATATATATATATATATATATATATATATATATATATATATATATTTGTTATGCACGCCCTTCTTTGGCCTTCAGGCGCCTTCAGGTACACACTTACCACTGCAGCAGCCCAAGACGGTCAGTGTGCACAACGAAATCAACCATCGTTGTCGTGGTTGGGCCCATTTAGCTAATAGTGGTGAGGCCAGCACACACAGCACTTATCTGGACTCAGCAGACTACTGAGAGGGGGAAGGGGCAACAAAACACAAGCTCACTAGCACTCCTATTTTTACTGTCCACACAGAGCAGTACCGCAGTACACGAGGCACACAACCACACTACAGCATAAGTCAGGGTCATACCACCTGCACTCTGCAAAGTGCCTCTGTCACTGGGTAGCATATCCCACTTCATAGAACAGCTGCAGGCGTGCATCACACTACGAGGTCACAACTCATTCACAGCGTCACACAGCTAGCGTCAAGTACTCACTGCCTTAGTCTGCCGGGGCACACAAACTTCACACCATGCCCCCATGACGCAATTAGATTGTTGCAGTGTCAGGCAACCAGTGTTGTAGCGTCACACAAGAGCAGACAGCAGACTACTGGCACAGGTGTTGCGTAGGTGGGAAACAGGTGGTCTCTCTCTTCTTTCTCTTGGTCTGGCATCAAAGGCAAAGAACAAGGACTGTCTAAGAATAGGCACTTCTATTCTCTCTTGGGGACCGCCACAACACCTTATATATTATTGATCCCTCCATGATTGGCTGGCACGCTGCTGTTTTTTGGAGCTAATCAGTGTTTCCCGTCTCTGGTCTTATCTCGACTTCCAGCTCACTCCTCCTTGATTTCAACACTGCCAACAAGAACATGGGCACAAGAGCAGGTTAAATCATTGTGCACATAAACGCAACATCCAGCTTTGGATTGAAAATGAGGATAGAGAAAGTGGGAGGGAATAGAAAAGGGGCTACTATCAGTTGCCTCAGACACCTGAGTTTCAATAAGGAAAAGAAGATGAGATTTACAAGAGAAGAGGTGGTGTTCTGCAGATTGAAAATTAGATCTTAGACCGCGAATGTTGCAGAAGTTAATGAAGAAAAGTTGAAGGGGATGACAAGACACTTAGGATCGTTGTCAGAAGGGCAGTACGACCTACGGACATTTGTGGTCCCCTCCCTAGATGGGGGCTCTGAGGCTGGTATAGGAATCGCCATGATAATTTTGAAATTTTGAATGAAGGGTGTGTGCGTTATTAAGTGCTTGTAGTTTTAGGTAGAGGAAGAGAGATGTCTTTAGAGAGCAGGCTGTGACTGCCCCCTTGCGTTGTGAAACACAAAGGGAATCATTCAGTGATAATGATATTGGGTTATTGGTTATCCAATAATTATTTTTCTCGTGCTATTGATTCATCGATATCATATCGATGCTTTTGATTCTAAACCAGTGATAATCAATAATTTTAGTTTTTGGGACATGAGCATGTTGAAGTTTTAATTTTTCAAAATCAAGTGTAGTCATTTTACTGAAAACAGTACTTTTTATTAGTGAAGAGACCGGATAAATATCGAATTTGAATTTTTTTTCGAAATTTCTTTCCAAGATAAAGGTAAAAATAAGGATTTAGATTTATCGTTTTTTAATTTAAAATATCAATATCATTATCGCTAGTATTGTAATTTTGGATTTATCGATTTATCGGTTATCGTTTATCAGGCAACAAATTTATCGCCAGTTATCAATTATCGGTTATCGCCGATAAGGTTATCGTTAGTCATTTATCAGTTGATATATATATTTTTTTTCGTTATTGAGCCCAGGTTTGTATGTATATATATATATATATATATATATATATATATATATATATATATATATATATATATATATATATATATATATATATATATATATATATATGGACAGCCAAGGCATGGTACAGTCTTCTTTCGGGGGTTAATTCACACAAGAGGCGAGTGACTCACACTGAGGTTGGGAAGGCAAGACACTAGCAGGTGAGGCTTGACTGATGAAACACAGGGCTTAGTCACTAATTTATTACTAGTACATAGGCAGGTAGTGGACACATCAGGGCTCACATACAGAAATAAATAACATACAGAAATAAATGCATTGATAAGCTCCAGTGGGGAGGCCGAGCAGCTCCCAAGCGAGCGTTACCAAAGGTTCCAATTTCTGGTAAGGATCAAAACAAACAATGCCACGAAAAACGTCTGTGAAATCAAATTTGTTGTTGGTGGCGGACATCACCAGTCATTGATAATGATCGCAACAACAAGAAGCGACTGTGAAATAGGCTCTTAAGGACACTGTTTTTATTCTCAGAAGAATGTTTAGGCGTTGGCCAAGATCCGTTAGTTACTATGCTACATCACAGAATTTTTCTTTAGTATATCAGTTCTTTTTATTTTTTTATTGGATTCCAAGTATTAGGTATGAATTATTTAGCTTATCAAACCATTCAGTACTACGAATGGATCAGGTTTTGAGATAAGAGAACACTAATCTAACTTAGCATTACCTAACCTAACCTAAATGATGTGTAGCAATACCTAACATTACCTAACCTACATGACATGCCTACTACTGCTGCTGTCAAATGGTGTCAGCTGAAGACGTCTGTGCGTTGCCGTGGCCGGTAGTGAAAATGTTGTACACTTGTTCTAGATTGTGTGCCCTACTGTATCAGATTCTTTTATTTATTGTCCACCTCTTCTCGAGTTGATTGTCACCTCTGTTCTGAATTGATGACTGTTACTTGCCTAATTGACTGATGATGCTTGGTGTGTTGGTAGCGTGAAGGACCGGAGTGAGGCGGTGATTCTGGTAGCTTGGAGGTTGTGGGTAGTTCGTTGATATAGTTGATATGTGTGCGAGTAAAAGATACGATGATGAGAGTTCTTGATTTAAAAGCAGACAGTTTGTAGATAATCGTACTGCCTTTCTGTCAACGACCCTAAGTGTCTTGACAACCCCCTCAACTTTTTCTTCATTAACTTCTGCAACATTCGCGGTCCAAGATCTAATTTTCAATCTGTAGAACACCACCTCTCCTCTTCTAAACCTCATCTTCTTTTCCTCACTGAAAATCAGGTGTCTGAGGCAACTGACAGTAGCCCCTTTTCTGTTCCCTCCTACTTTCTCTATCCTCATTTTGGATCCAAAGCTGGATGTTGCATTTATGTGCGCAATGACTTAACCTGCTCTCGTGCCCACGCTCTTGAATCTTCCGAGTTTTCTACCATCTGGCTATGACTACAGAGTCACTCTCAAACTAAATTTATCTGTGCTGTATACCTCTCACCTAACTCCTCTGACTATAAGAAATTCTTTGACTACTTAACTTCCAAAGTGGAGCATATTCTCTCTTCCCTTTTGCAGAGATCTCCATTCTTGGAGACTTCAATGTTCACCACCAGCTTTGGCTTTCCTCTCCCTTCACTGATCATCCTGGTGAACTAGCCTTCAACTTTGCTATCATCCACGACCTAGAGCAATTAGTGCAACACCCTACTCGTATTCCTGACCCTCTTGGAGATATGCCCAATATTCTTGAACTTTTCCTGACCTCTAATCCTTCTGCTTATGCTGTCACCCTCTCTTCTCCATTGGGCTCCTCCGATCACAATCTCATCTCTGTATCTTGTCCTATCGCTCCAATTCCTCCTCAGGATCCCGCTAAGCAAAGGTGCCTCTGGCGTTTTGCCTCTGCTAGTTGGGGGAACCTGAGGAGGTATTTTGCTGATTTCCTTGGAATGACTACTGCTTCCGTGTCAGAGACCTGTCTTTGTGTGCTGAACGCATAACAGAGGTGATAATGTTTGGCATGGAGGCATATATTCCTCACTCTTTTTCTCGACCTAAACCTTCCAAATCTTGGTTTAATACTGCTTGTTCTCGTGCTATACATGATAGAGAGGTGGCCCACAAAAGGTACTTAAGCCTTCCATCACCAGAATCTCATGCACTTTATATTTCTGCCTGGAACCATGCCAGGTCTGTTCTCCAACTAGCCAAAAACTCCTTCATTAAAATAAAGTGTCAAAACCTTTCAAGATCTAACCCTCCTCGTGACTTCTGGCATTTAGCTAAAAATATCTCCAATAACTTTGCTTCTTCTTTCCCTCCTTTATTTCAACCAGATGGCACCACTGCTATCACATCTATTTCTAAAGCTGAACTCTTCGCTCAAACTTTTGCTAAAAACTCTACCTTGGACGATTCTGGGCTTGTTCCTCCCTCTCCTCCACCCTCTGACTACTTCATGCTACCTATTAAAATTCTTCGCAATGATGTTTTCCATGCCCTTGCTGGCCTAAACCCTCGGAAGGCTTATGGACCTGATGGGGTCCCTCCTATTGTTCTCCGAAACTGTGCTTGCACCTTGCCTAGTCAAACTCTTTCAGCTCTATCTGTCAACATCTACCTTTCCTTCTTGCTGGAAATTTGCCTACATTCAGCCTGTTCCTAAAAAGGGTGACCATCCTAATCCCTCAAACTACCGTCCTATTGCTTTAATTTCCTGCCTATCTAAACCTATCCTTAACAGGAAGATTCTTAAACATCTATCACTTCACAACCTCCTATCTGATCCCCAGTATGGGTTCCGTCAAGGGTGCTCTACTGGTGATCTGGTTTTCCTTACTGAGTCTTGGTCATCCTCTTTTAGAGATTTTGGTGAAACTTTTGCTGTTGCCCTGGACATATCAAAAGCTTTTGATAGAGTCTGGCACAAAGCTTTGATTTCCAACTACCCTCCTACAGCTTCTATCCTTCTCTCTATAACTTCATCTCGAGTTTCCTTTCTGACCGCTCTATTGCTGCTGTGGTAGACGGTCACTGTTCTTCTCCTAAATCTATTAACAGTGGTGTTCCTCAGGGTTCTGTCCTGTCACCCACTCTCTTCTTATTATTCATTAATGATCTTCTAAACCAAACTTCTTGTCCTATCCACTCCTACGCTGATGATACCACCCTGCACTTTTCCACGTCTTTTCATGGACGTCCAACCCTTCAGGAGATAAACATTTCACACAGAGAAGCCACAGAACGCTTGACTTCTGATCTTTCTAAAATTTCTGATTGGGGCAGATCAAACTTGGTATTGTTCAATGCCTCGGAAACTCAATTCCTCCATCTATCAACTCGACACAACCTTATAAACAACTGTCCCCTCTTCTTCAATGACACTCAACTGTTCTACTCTTCTACACTGAGCATCCTCGGTCTGTCCTTTACTTATAATCTGAACTAGAAACTTCACATCTCATCTCTAGCTAAAACAGCTTCTATGAAGTTAGGTGTTCTAAGACGTCTCCGCCAGTTTCTCTCACCCCCCCAGCAGCTAACTCTGTACAAGGGCCTTATCCTTCCATGTACAGAGTATACTTCACATGTCTGGGGGGGGTTCCACTCATACTGCTCTTCTAGACAGGGTGGAATCAAAAGCTTTTCGTCTCATCAACTCCTCTCCTCTAACTGATAGTCTTCAGCCCCTCTCTCATCGCCGCAATGTTGCATCCCTAGCTGTCTTCTATCGCTATTTTCATGCTAACTGCTCTTCTGAACTTGCTAACTGCATGCCTCCCCTCCTCCTGCAACCTCGCTGCACAAGAGTTTCTTCTTTCTCTCACCCCTATTCTGTCCACCTCTCTAACGCAAGAGTTAACCAGTATTCCCAATCATTCATCCCTTTCTCTGGTAAACTCTGGAACTCCCTGCCTGCTTCTGTATTTCCACCTTCCTATGACTTGAATTCCTTCAAGAGGGAGGTTTCAAGACACTTATCCTTCAATTTTTGACTACCGCTTTGGACCCTTTTTATAGGATTGGCATTTCAGTGGACATTTTTTTCATCGGATTTTTGTTGCCCTTGGTCAGTGTCCCTCCTACATAAAAAAAAAACAAAAAAAAAAACAATGAATTCGAGACAAAATTAATGTGACGATTGATTGTTCTCTTTCTCTGAAGTGATATGGATGATGATTGAGCAGCATCTCCCAAGCTGACTGTGACTGAGCAGGACTGGGTGAGAGACTGAGACTGACTGCTCGTGACTTGGTGACTGACTGACTCCAACTCTGACTGGGACTGAACTGGAACTGAGGGCTCGCTACCATGTAGGCTGTATTTATCTGAACTAAGTGGATCGCAGATAGTTATCCCTAAGTACTGGAAGTGGGGTGTGAAATTCCCTTGAGAGATAGAGAAAGGGGGATGAACGCAGGTGTTATTCCTTAGGACTAGAAGTGGGTGTGAAATTCCCTTGAGATAAAGGAGGAGAAATGACCAGGAAGGAAGACGAACATATGTACCCAGGTGTTATCCCTAAGGACTGTAAGTGGGTGTGAAATTCCCTTGAGAGGTGGAGGATGACCAGGAAGGAAGGCATGGCTGGCCATGGTACACGTGGGATGAATATATGATGCAGTATGTCTGACAGTGAAAATAGCGTTACATGCGCACTTGGTCCCTTGAAACTAGTTGGTCACTTAAATCTACAACATTGGGCTGTTGGTGTCATAAATTTAAGTGACCAGTTAGTTTCAAGTGACCAAGTGTGTGCACAGTCCTATTTTCACTGTCAGTATCATAGGTTTAAGTGACCAGCTGGTTTCAAGTGGCTAAGTGCATGCGCAGCCCTATTTCCACTGCCAGACGTATGGCTCATTTACTCCCACCCACGGCAATGCACAAACCTCCCTGGAACCACTCTTAGGGGTAATTTCACAGTCACTTGGTAATGTTCTCAAGCAAGAGTCTTACTAACCTGGTAACAGGCATAACCAACACCTCAATCCAATTTCACAGTCATTGTTTTCGTGGTTACGGTGATCTCCAACTGATCATAACAAAAAACGAATACCTCTGCTTCGGTAATGTTGATATGCCGGAGTCCCATTATTAGACAAAATGACTAATCTCATGACAAAAGAACTGACCACGCCAGCACTAAAAGAGAGAGAAAGACATGGGAAACTGAAATACATCATTGGTGCCTTCTACAAGCCATATCCATCTACTACAAACATGGTTACATTTCGTGATTTAAATTCTTCCCTTTGAATATCTGCCTAACATTTGTCAAACTCTGTGTATGCCATCCAGGCACATAGCAATTTTCTTATTTCTCTCTTCCTCATTGTTGTACACATACATTACTAGAATGAAATATTTCGGGTTTTATGCAAATAGATAGATACAAATAGCCTATTAATTTTGAGTGACTTTATTTTTCATATTATTTATCATATTACTATTATATCCTACAAAATGTTGTTGTATTGTTAAATCATTTTAATATACGATTTAGGAAGTAATACAAATACAAGAAGATAAGAACTTGTGATATTTGCAAGAAATAAATGCACTGGTAAACTCCATTGGGGAGACCCAGCAGCTCCCAAGCCAGCGTTACCCACGGTTCCAATTTCTGGTAAGGATCAAAACAAACCGTTACGAGAAATGTCTGTGAAATCGGAATTGTTGTTAGTGGCGGACATCACTCACTGGTAACGATCACAACAACAGGATGCAACTGTAAAATAGGCCCTCAGGCTGACTCAACTAGGCTACCGAGAGGGGGAACAAATCACTGGGACACACACAGCACTGACTTTCTTTAGAGAGAGACAGGGCACACAATAACTATACACAGTACATGTCACAATGTAGGGTAGGGTACCCCGTCGTCACTGTTCACAGCGTCATTAAGGCATAGTAGATTCATCCAGTGTTGCAAGTGAGAAAAATATAAACGTATCCAAAAACGTATCCAAAATATACAAAACGTATGCATACAATGCAAAATGGTATCCAAAAAGTATCCAATATTGTTTTCTTTACGATATGCTCTATAGTTCATGAAAACTATGATTACAAATTATTTCTTACCATGGTGTTATAGACATCATACGGTTGGCAGCCAAGCTGCTTACTGCTGCCTAGTGGTGGAGAAATGTTGTTCACTACACATTTGGATCATTAATATAAACCCTTTGATTGGGTCTTCCAAAACATTATATTTATGTATAAGTGCACTTTATTAGAAAAAAATAAATGATGCCAGTAGGCTACTACAATTGCACACAGATTTGTTAATACCTTCAGTGGCAGGCTGTATTTGGATACCCTCCACAACTTATTCTCTAACTTAGGCTACATTAATACTACAAAGTACAAAATATGAATATCTGATAACCTTAATTTAAAGAAAAAAAAATGATAAAACTACAAACGCAGACTTTCTTTTTCTGCCTATGAAGCTACCTATATACTTTGCTTAGCCTCACTGAACACATTTTGAGCAGATCTTATCATCAAGGAACTTGGCTCCCATTCATAGCATGGAACTGCTCCCCCGTAACCTTAACAAAAGTGCATTTATTGACTCTGTGTTCAGTCTATTTCTTAGGTCTCTCTTTATTAATTTTACTTGTGAAAAAATTCTCTCCACTGCAGCTGATGAATGTGGTAGGACTAACAAATTTACCATTAACTCAGCTAGATTTGGAAACACAGGTGTTCCATCACTAGTCTAAAGTTTTAGTACTGAACACCAAAACTCGGTGGGGTTACTTGATGTACTCAAAGCATCTTCATGAAAAGTAAGTGACCGCCATTCATCATTGCAATCATCATATTCTGATTCTTTAATCAGCTGAGGAAATTTTTTGAACAGTGGCACTAGACTTGTAACACTATTTTCTCTTGCTATGGCAGGGTCACAGGCATTTAACAACGGGAGTACATCACTCAAACCTTTGAATTTTTTACTGATTTGCTTTGATAGCTCTACATAAAAATCCAGACATCTCACCCGAAATCTGGAAGCTTCAGATCTAAGTTCCCCTAACACATTTTTATCTGCCAACATACTCTCTACTTTGCTGCCAAAGTACCATTCATTTTCAGGCAGGAAATTGGAACAGTCTTTAAATTCCACTTCAAATGGATCTGACTTTGATTTTAGTATGTCTTTCTTTACATAATTGCTCAGAATAGTCCTATAAAAGGCACAGATGTTAGAATATGCAGTGTGTATCATGACTGATTCACTTTTAAATTCTCTGTTCATCTTATTGATAATGGACAGAATATACCCAAGGAAAGTAAAATACATTTTGAACAGAGGATTGTTCAAGGCATTCAGTATATGCACTGCAGACTGTACTTGAGATTCCAAGGCTTCTGACTGAAAGAAAAGAATTAGTGCTGACCATTGTTCTAGTGTTTTGTTAACAACTGATTCTAGGGAAAGCCATCTTGTTTGACTAGTATTTAGTACATCAACTCTAACAAATTGTTGAAATTCCTTAAACTTCAACAGTCTCTTAGGGCTGTGATTAATGAAGTTATGTATATCTTTACACAATGTTTCTACAGAACTTGGAAGCTTAAGACAGGCTGCAGAGGAACAGAAATTTAATGAATGGCAAATACATCCAATTACAAACAAATGAAGGACTCTATCCAGCAATTTTGCCTTTAAACCACCCATACTCCCCATCATGACTGACGCATTGTCAGCAGCAAATCCAAGCATATTTTCAAATGGAATGCCATTTTCATCAAAAAAAGTACTCAATAGGTGAAACAGTCCTTCAGCACTGGAATCTTCTACATCTAGCAATTGTAAAAATTTGTCTTCAGCTGTACACTGCTGAGTGTTAATTTCACTACTCTGACAACAATGGCTAACTGCTTTGTAGTGGATACATCAGTGCTCTCATCTACAATTATGGAATATTTGTGTGTCTTTAAGCATGCTACAATTTCCTTCAAGCTTTCATTGCCTATACATTTCATTACTATTTCTCGTGAAGTTTGTCTTCCACACCTTACAGATTTTATAATTTGAGAATCAGTGGCTCCATGTTTCAAAACTTTCATTAGATGGTCCATGACATTAAAAGAAATATTGTGTTCACAAAGAAATTTGAGCAACATTAGTCTAATTTTTTTCTGCATCCCTTGCAGGTAGATTTTTCTTTTCAAATAGAAATGGTACAGAAGGGGATTTCACAGACTTTGCTCTGTTTGTATGATATTTAGTTTTCAGATGCCTATGCATATGAGAAACTGTCCCTTCAATTAATTTAGCGCAAATATTACAAAATGCTTTTCCTTTCATTTTTTCTCTATCTCCTTCATACCTGGAGAAACATGCAAGCTTAGGATCTTCTGACCACTTCATAGCATATTTCCTTATCCTCTTTACCGGAGGTGTTGACTTTTTGGATGAACTAGGGTTTGACACACGCTTACGAGAGGTTGACTTCTCAGTAGCTGGTGGCTGACTGTCATCTGTTTCTGATTCATCCGAATCCTCAATTAGAGGAGTATCAGCTTCAACCTCTCTGACAGATTCCTCGAACTCAACAGCGCCTTCTTTAGTCCTACCTGAATTAAGAGTGACTGAGTGTTAAGCATGTACAGTATAGTACCTCTTCATCTACAGCTCCCCAGAACCTATTTCTCACGTTATCGGATGGGTTTCTGTAATAGACGAAAGTTCAAAATTTCTTAAATTTGCTTGTTTCAGGCAATTAATTGTTTTAAAGAATTACTGGAAAATAAGGGTAAATTAACTAACCAGAAATACCACTAGACCCAGGAGTGGATGATGGAGCTTCTTCACCTACATCGCTTATTTCAATAAAGGATGATGGTTGTGCCAGTGGGTCATCTGGATCAGCTTCAGGATTATCAGAGTCTGAGACAGAGGGTTTGTCCGTGCGCCTATTTTCACCATCATCATTCCTCCCTGAATCATTTAATAATACTATATAATATATACTAGTATATTAACTGTACACACTTATGATATGCAACTTAACGTCTGCATAAAAAAGTAAACTATTGAAGAAAAAATAAATAAAAGCAACAGTAACCATGATACGATATGTTATTGTTAGCTACTCATATACCTTATCACAAACTTTAATTAATCTTACTATTACCTTTATGAAGCCAGCGTAAGAGAGACATTCCATTTGTCTGACACAAGCAGTGTAATTAACTTCCTCAGAAACAGAGTCAGTCAGACACTGAGTTTAGCACTTAGGCTGGAGCTGGACGTTCGGGTCCCAACTCTCGAACGTGAACAGAACGAGTCAACAAGCCCATGACGTGTTTACTGATTTAACTCCCCATTGTCCACACTTACGAAGTAGTTAATATATTACTAGAAAATAAGGGTAAATTAACTAACCACATTTTGCCAAAAATAATAAATAATAAAGTGGATATTGTAAAGTATCCAATTCTCTATAAAAAGTAGCAAAATGTATCCATTTTTGGCCATTCATAAAATTTCGTATCCTTTTGCTCATCGTCGTAAAAAACGTACTAGTAACATCAAAAAGTATCCAAAGGATACTTTCGTATCCATACTGGCAACACTGGTCCAGCGTTGCCAGATTGTTTTGGCCATATTATCGTACTACACAGGTTGAAATTATTGTACTTCTGGTAAAATTGTCGTACATATGTAATTATTCCAAATATTATGCAAAACTGCCACTTTCCAAATACAGCAAAATTTAGGTTATATATATATATATATATATATAGAGAGAGAGAGAGAGAGAGAGAGAGAGAGAGAGAGAGAGAGAGAGAGAGAGAGAGAGAGAGAGAGAGAGAGAGAGAGAGAGAGAGAGAGAGAGTGTGTGTATGTGTGTGTGTAATGAAAAAAAAACAACAATGCCCTTAACAAACAAAGTACTTTCCTAAATACATAGCATTAATAATTGGAGAAAAACTACAGGACACTTCGTTAAGTTGTTTACTTACTATGCAGGATATTACTGGTCTTGTATAATACATCCGTCGTCAGCAGCCCAGGCACTCTCTTCACTGGAGGAATATAGCACTCTTGATGTCATGTTTTTTATCATTGACTTTGATGGCTTGAAGGTCGTACAGTCACTGCTGGATGTGGAAGCAACACACTGCTTCGCTAGGATGATGTCTCTTACGGTTTCTGTTTTTAGTTTATTTCTGTCTTTTGTTTTCACACGGTTTACACTAGAGAAGCAGCGCTCACAGTCAGCATTAGCATGAGGCAAAGAAAGACATCCTAGTGAAAAGTCTGAAACAAGCTTAAACTTGGGGTTTCCATCACTATCCTCCAGAGTTTTTATGGCACACCAAAATTTATCAGGCTGGTTGTAATTGCTTTTGTCCACTTTTTTCGCCATGTTGGTGATGGATTCAGGCAGATCTTCTACGGCAAGCCTCCTCCACTCATTGTCCAGTTGCTGGAGGGTAGAATCATCCTGGGCAATGATTCGGGGAAGGTGTGTCGCGATGGGCACCAAACTTTGTTCTTGCACTTTGCCCTGGCTGCCTAGAACACTGGCTGGCTCCAGCATATGCATTCTTGAAAGGACTTGATCTCCGAAACTAAATCTCTTCCTGATCTATTCTGCTGCTACTATCAAAAATAATCTGCAGTGGAAGCGAAACTCGTACATTTTCTTTTTTTGCTTGCTTAATTCTGGATTGTCTGTTATTGTTTTTAAGACAGATGCACCCAAATACACCTGTTCTAGCATCAGGAACTCACGTTGATATCTTGGATCAACTTTTGAAAGCATGGTTTTCACAATGTATTCATGGTTCATGTACATCAGTAGCAATTCTTTATATAAATTACAAACTTGCCTGTGCAATTCAGTTATGACCACTCTTTCACTTTGAAATAAAAGGTTCAGCTGAGTAAACTTTGGTAATACTGAAGAAAGGAAGCAGTAGTAAAGCCTGGTAAATAGATTGTGCAGTTGTTCATAAGCACTTCTAACTGCGCTACAAGTTTTCGTCTGTTGAAAATTTAATTCAGTAAAGAACATCTGAAGAGGGCCCCACTGCTCAAGCATCCTTTTCACAACAGCCGTGTAGGAAAGCCAGCGCGTTCTAGATGGCAATAAAATCCTAAGCTTTTGAGCCCCAGCAAACTCTTGAAATTCTACAAATTGTGCCAATCGTTTTGAAGAGTTCTTGAATGTGTTTTGGACATCATGAGCTAGTTGTTCAATAGCATCAGGTAATTGTTTGCATGCTTCAGAGGCACATATATGGGCAGAATGGCACACACATTTCATAATAAAGATTCCTGGGCAAAGTTCCTTTAACCTGCTACTCACAGAGTTATTAGGCCCCATCATAGTGCTGCATCCATCAGAACCAAAGACAATGATATTAGAAGTAGGTATACCATTTTCAGTAAATGTTTTCATTATCTCTGAAAACAACCTGGCAGCTATAGCACCTTCATTAGCTTTACTAGGATCACTACTAAATAATGGCACTAAATCCCAAAATTTGGTGACAACAGCATTTCCTTCAACCACTCTTACCATGATGCATAAATTCTGAGAGATCGATATATCTGTGGATTCATCCGCAAGAATGCTAAACTTGTTCTGCTTCAAGATGTTAATGAGCTCTTGTTTGTGAGAGTGTGCCATAACATTACCACACACTCTTTGACATTTTGTTCCTTTCATTTTCAATTCCTTTGCAATAGCGGAGTCAGAGAAGTAACCTTTCAGGACTTCACACAGATGATCGGCCACACGGAAACTTATATTGTGTTCCACCATAAATGCAGTAAGCCTTATTTCAGCAGCCTTAACAGAATCACTTTTACTAGTTTCATTATCAGCACGTGCACTTGTAAATGACTCCATAAGTTTTTTGGATGAGGATGGCGCACACATTTTCTTGTGCTTTGCAGTGTTTTCGTGCAACTTCAGAGTTGTGACCTGGGCGGTTATTTCAACACTGCAAATAAGGCACATGGCCTTACAAGCATCCTTCTTTGCAGGCCCCACCCACGGAAACTGTTTTTCCCACTCGGGCCTTTATTTCTGTTCCCGTCTCGCTTTTTTCGGCACTGCACCACATGCCTGCTCTCTCTCCTTTCCTTTCTCTTTAGACATTTTTAACGAAAACTGAAAATCCTGTCCTGCGTCGCGACGCGCGAGACTGACGACTGACTGACGACTACGAGACTATGGGACGGGGACTCGGGTAGCGGACGGACTGGTCGCAGACAAGAACGAAACCTGTTGTTCATCCATATGGTGAGACTTGTCTCGTAAGGAAAGCAATACATCTGGCACTTTCAGGTTTTTATTTTGTTATTCAAATTTATATAAGAAATTTTGCGTTACCTGATAACATTAATTTTCACTCAAATTATTGTATATTTCATAAAGATATCGTACGAATTCCCAAATTATCGTATTATCGTATGAGTCCCAATGTACATCGTACACGGGAAAAAATGATCGTACTTGTACAATTATTATCGTACGTCTGGCAACGCTGTTCGGGTCTCGCCTCTCTCCTCTGGCCTTCGAACACCTCACGTATAACATACCCACATTTTCTGATACACAGGTGTCCAAATACATATCAAAGTAGAGGGTTCGGCACAGACAGTACATTAGGAGGAAGAGGAGGGGGCGAGGAGAAGCATTTCTAGGATAATCAATACATTTATATAATTCCAATTAATCCATATTGAGCAAAGAAAATGACGTCTACGCGTGAACATGGACCACCTAGTTTTTTATCATAATATTCTTACAATAAAACATATTACTATTCACTATCACCGCTACTACTACTACTACTACTACTACTACTACTACTACTACTACTACAACAGCTACACAATATACAGTACAAAAAGTTGCAGAATAACGATGACACGCACTTAAGAGAGAGGCTGCTGATCTTTTGGTAACGTGTCAAATTTAGTGAACTCCCGGTGTTGATAAAAAAAAAAAAATACACACACGGTGGCGGCGGTGGGGAATGAGGATAAAATTTACGAAAACACACGTGTGTTTAGAATTACTGAATATAATGACCTTAGCAGAAATCAAGTCTCTCACTCTGTTTGTGTTACCACCACATCTTTTCCTTGCTTTCTTTTATTCGGGAGGACTACTATTTTGTAAAGAATTCTGAATATAATATATCATTATTGAATTATGTGTGTATCTTCTTACCCTGTGTTTGCGAGTCAAGCAAACCACAAACTGAGTTGACGTGATATGTAAAGTAATCGATAAAAAATCATTTGGCCTTTAACATTAATGGGCAGCAAAATGTACATTAACGTTAATGAGCAACTCGGCTTGTCCAGTAAGAAATACTCTGCCCATTAACGTTAATGGTCTATTATCCTTATTGAGCATAATATATATATATATATATATATATATATATATATATATATATATATATATATATATATATATATATATATATATATATATATATATATATATATATATATATATATATATATATATATATATATATATATATATATATATATATATATATATATATATATATATATATATTCTGCGTCACGTTCTTGACAAATTAAGAGATTAATTTTTCCTTCTTTTATGAGGAGGAGGAGGCAGTAGACACCTGCCGAAACGATAATTACTCCCAGTGAGGTCTAAAGCACTGTTCAGGGGGTGCTGTGAACTTATCATTAAACCCAGCTGTGACCTCACTGAACGTTTCCCTTTGTGTCTCACAACACAAGGGGGTAGTCACAGCCTGCCCTCTAAAGACAACTCTCTTCCTCCACACAAAACTACAAGCACCTAATAACACACACACCCTTCACTCCAAAAATTTTAAAATCATGGCGACTCCTACACCAGCCTCGGAGTCCCCATCTGGGGAGGGGACCATAAATGTCCCCAGGTCGGACTGCCTTTCCGTCGACGACCCTAAGTGTCTTGACACCCCCCTCAACTTTTTCTTCATTAACTTCTGCAACATTCGCGGCCTAAGATCTAATTTTCAATCTGTAGAACACCACCTCTCCTCTTCTAAACCTCATCTTCTTTTCCTCACTGAAACTCAGGTGTCTGAGGCAACTGACAGTAGCCCCTTTTCTGTTCACTCCTACTTTCTCTATCCTCATTTTCGATCCAAAGCTGGATGCTGCGTTTACGTGCGCAATGACTTAACCTGCTCTCGTGCCCACGCTCTTGAATCTTCCGAGTTTTCCACCATCTGGCTACGACTACAGAGTCATTCTCATACTAAATTTATCTGTGCTGTATACCTCTCTCCTAACTCCTCTGACTATAAGAAATTCTTTGACTACTTAACTTCCAAAGTGGAGCACATTCTGACCCTCTTCCCTTTTGCAGAGATCTCCATTCTTGGAGACTTCAATGTTCACCACCATCTTTGGCTTTCCTCTCCCTTCACTGACCATCCTGGTGAACTAGCCTACAACTTTGCTATCCTCCATGACCTAGAGCAATTGGTGCAACACCCTACTCGTATTCCTGACCGTCTTGGAGATACGCCCAACATTCTTGACCTCTTCCTGACCTCTAATCCTTCTGCTTATGCTGTCACCCTTTCTTCTCCGTTGGGCTCCTCCGATCACAATCTCACATCTTTATCTTGTCCTATCACTCCAATCCCTCCCCAGGATCCCCCTAAGCGAAGGTGCCTCTGGCGTTTTGCCTCTGCTAGTTGGGGGGACCTGAGGAGGTATTTTGCTGATTTTCCTTGGAATGACTACTGCTTCCGTGTCAGAGACCCGTCTTTGTGTGCTGAGCACATAACAGAGGTGATAGTGTCTGGCATGGAGGCGTACATTCCTCACTCTTTTTCTCGTCCTAAACCTTCTAAACCTTGGTTTAACACAGCTTGTTCTCGTGCTATACATGATAGAGAGGTGGCCCACAAAAGGTACTTAAGCCTTCCTTCACCAGAATCTCATGCACTTTATATTTCTGCCCGGAACCATGCCAAGTCTGTTCTCCAACTAGCCAAAAACTCCTTCATTAACAGAAAATGTCAAAACCTTTCAAGATCTAACTCCCCTCGTGATTTCTGGCATCTAGCCAAAAATATCTCCAATAACTTTGCTTCTTCTTCTTTCCCTCCTCTACTTCAACCAGATGGCACCACTGCTATCACATCTATCTAAAGCTGAACTCTTTGCTCAAACCTTTGCTAAAAACTCTACCTTGGACGATTCTGGGCTTGTTCCTCCCTCTCCTCCACCCTCTGACTACTTCATGCCACCTATTAAAATTCTTCGTAATGATGTCTTCCATGCCCTCGCTGGCCTAAACCCTCGGAAGGCTTATGGACCTGATGGGGTCCCTCCTATTGTTCTCCGAAACTGTGCCTCCGTGCTTGCACCTTGCCTAGTCAAACTCTTTCATCTCTGTCTGTCAACATCTACCTTTCCTTCTTGCTGGAAGTTTGCCTACATTCAACCTGTTCCTAAAAAGGGTGACCGCTCTAATCCCTCAAACTACCGTCCTATTGCTTTAATTTCCTGCTTATCTAAAGTTTTTTAATCTATCCTCAACAGGAAGATTCTTAAACATCTATCACTTCACAACCTTCTATCTGATCGCCAGTATGGGTTCCGTCAAGGCCGCTCTACTGGTGATCTTCTGGCTTTCCTTACTGAGTCTTGGTCATCCTCTTTTAGAGACTTTGGTGAAAATATTGGTGGTATGTAATTAATTTGTGTTCCGTGAAGGGTTCTAAGCCATCTGAAAATTTTAATACCTGTTGGAACAGCAATAATTATTGTGGCGGATGTAAAGTAAGCTCGTGTATCAACATCCATACCTACTGTAAATATATAGTGTGCTCAAACGATAAATCCGAAGATACCAATAGCCATTATAGCGTAGATCATACCCAATGTTCCAAATTATTTTTTTTCCTGATTCTTGTCTGATAATATGTGAAATTATACCGAATGCTGGTAAAATAAGAATATAAACTTCTGGGTGACCAAAGAATCAAAATAAATGTTGGTAAAGAACAGGATCTCCACCTCCGGCAGGATCAAAAAAGGATGTATTAAGATTTCGGTCAGTTAAAAGTATAGCAATTGCTCCTGCTAGAACGGGTAAAGACAAGAGTAAAAGAATTGCGGTGATAAAAATGAATCAAACAAATAACAGCATTTGGTCTATTCTCATCCCGAAGGATCGTATATTAATAACGGTTGTTATGAAGTTAACTGCACCAAGAATTGAGGATACACCTGCAAGATGGAGGGAAAAAATACCAAGATCAACTGAGGCCCCTGCGTGGGTGATAGCTGCCGCTAAAGGGGATAAACGGTTCAACCTGTACCAGCACCTCTTTCCACTATTCCTCTTATTGGAAGAGTTAAAGAGGGTGGTAAAAGTAAAAATCTTATATTATTTATTCGGGGAATGCTATGTCAGGGGCTCTTAGTATATGTGGGACTAGTCAATTACCAAATCCTCCAATTTTAATTGGTATTACCTTAAAGAAAATTATAACAAAAGCGTGTGCGGTAACTACAACATTATAAATTTGATCATTATCAATAAGTGTACCTGGCTGTCCTAATTCAGCTCGGATGATTAAACTTAATAAAGTTCCTACTATACTAGATCATGCTCCAAAAATGAAATATAGTGTACCAATGTCTTTACGATTCGTAGAAAAGAATCATCGTTGCATAATAGGATGGCTGAGTAGTATAGGCGTTAGATTGTAAATCTAAAATCAAGTTTTAACTTTCTCATTAGGTTCTATAGTAAAATGTAAATAATATTAGATTACAAATCTAAAGATGTGACACTGGAACTTAGGATTTAAAAGGAATTTATTAATAAAGGTAAAGAGAGAAAGGAGAGAAAAAGGAGAAAGGGCCGATAAAAGTTTATTTTTTAGAAAGGAGAAGGAAGAGAAAGATAATAAAATTATAGGAACAAAAAGACGTAGGTAGAAATAAAGAGTGATGAGGCTTGAGAACAGAAGGATTAGAAGAGAAAAAAAATATTATTTTGGACGAAAGAAGTTGAATTATGACTCATTTAGGCAAGAATCCTAGAAAAGGAGGCAATCCTCCGAGGGATAAAAGGTTTATAGGAAGGAGAAAGTTAAGAACGGCTTTACTTTTATTTTGATTTATTAGATCAGAAATTGAAGAAGATTGGGTTAAGTAAAGAAGAATAATGACAGATCTCGAAATAAAAGAGTACAATAAAAAATAGATCAATCATATTATGTCATTAATAGTCATGGCAATAAGTATCCAAGATATATGGTTGATCGAGGAGAAGGCTATAAGTTTACGTAATTTTGTAACGTTTAACCCACCTAAAGCTCCAATTAAAGAAGAAAGAAGAGCTGCAATGGTAATTAGGAAAGTCAGGTCCGAAGAGTAAGTTAAATAAGAAATTAAGGATATGGGGTTAATTTCTGAATTGTTAAAATAATAAAGGCTTGAGGTCAAGTTAAACCTTCAATGACCTGGGGAAATCAGAAATGTAAAGGAGCTCCTCCTAATTTTAAAAGTAAAGACAAGGTAATTAAAGTGTAGGAAAAGTTAGCTGAATATATATATATATATATATATATATATATATATATATATATATATATATATATATATATATATATATATATATATATATATATATATATATATATATATATATATAACTAGATATAATTATGATTGTCGATGCTGAAGCTTGGATTAAGAAGTATTTAATTGCAGCTTCTGTTGAATAGGGGCATAATTTAATTGCAATGAGAGGAATATACGAAAGTAAATTTAATTTTAGACCAATTCAAGCTCCAAATCAAGAAGAAGAAATAGATAAAAAAAAGTACCGGTCAATAAAGTACAAAAACATAAGAAATAAAAAATTGGAAAGGTCATTAAAAAGAGAAAGGTTGGACTATCATTTACGGGGTATGAGACCATTAGCTTGATTAACTTATCTTTAAAGTATTATTTGTTGGTGTATAGGGCACATAAAGTTTTGATCTTTAAGGGAGTGGTGTAAATCTGCTATAAATAATATAGGTATAAAAAATACATTATTAGCTCTATCAAAGCTACCCTTTTAGATCAGGCACTATATTAACATGAAAATAAACTAAAGTTAAAGTTAAAATTAAAATCAAAGACGAAAAGAAAAAAAAAGAAAATGATTAGAAATAAATTTATATAGAGAAAATTTTTAAACCATCAGATTGGAAAAATGAGTTAACGTGAATGTGGTTGTTATATATAATTAAATTGTATATACTTTTAAATGTTATATATTATTTTTCCTTTAAATAAATCCTTTTTCCTTTAAAGATTTATAAGAATATATCTGGAAGATAAAAGGTGAAATTATATTATTTTTTACAAGAAAAATTGGTAAGTTAAAAATTGGAACTGAAGCAATAAATGATTGGATTTAAACTAGGATTAGATACCCTATTATACCAAAAAGTAATTTTATAAACCTAAGTATTTATAGTTATGTACTTAAAATTTGAAGAATTTGGCGGTGATTTAGTCTTGTCAGAGGAACCTGTTTTTGAATCAATACACCACGAAAAATCTTACTCAGGCTTGTAAATTAGTATGTATACCATCATTATTAGGTAATTTTTATAGAATAAATTACTGGAGACTTATTAATAATGTTGAATATATTAGATCAAGGTGCAGTTAATGCTTAAGTTAAAATGGGTTACAATAAAATTTACTTAATACGGAAAATTAATTTAAATGATTAATTAGAAGGAGGATATGATTGTAAAGTAAGTTTAATATGCATAATTAGATATAAGCTCTAAATCATGTACATATCGCCCGTCGCTTTCATTATTAGAATGAGATAAGTCGTAACATAGTAGGCTTACTGGAAAGTGAGCCTGGATAGGAAACAAAGTAAAGCTAAAATTAGTATAGCATTTCAGTTACGTTGAAAAGGTTTATTGTGCAAGTCAATATACTTTGAGTGATTTTAAATTATTGCTTGAATAAGAATTAATTAAGAAGATGGAAAAAATAATATTAAGAGATAATTAGTAATTAATAGTGAAATTTACTTAAAGGCGATAGAATATAAGTACTGAATGGGAAATATAATTAAGTGATTTTTAAAGAATAAAAGTAAATTTAAATTTTTGTACCTTGTGTATCAGGGATAATTAAAATTAATCATGAAAATGTAGATCCCGAAATAAAGATAGCTAATATTATAAGTAATTTTTGTAACATAAAAATTTTTAATATAATATTAAAGATGAAATGTCAAACGAGCTTTATAATATGTTTTTTTTTTTTTTTTTAGGATTAAAATATAATTTGATTATCTAAATTAAATTAATTCAATATTTAAGGGTAGGAGGGACGAGCTTCTTATCACTAACAGAATCAAACAATAGAGTAATAAATGGAGATGAATGTTTTTCTAAGCTTAAAAGTAGCTATGAAATTAAAGTGTTCTAATTTAGATTCAAGAAAAATAGTAATTTATTGTATCTTTGATAGTGTTCTAAAATATTAAACTTAATATTAAACTTTAAGAAAAAATGATTGTATAAGTAAAATTTAAAAGTTTGTAGGATAATTTTTAAAGAATAAAATATGAATAAAATTATAAATAAATTGTGAAATAAAAAAGGAACTCGGCAAAGGGGTTTCTTGCCTATTTATCAAAAACATGTCTATTTGAGGGTGTATATAGTCTAGCCTGCTCACTGACAAAAATGTTAATTAGCCGCGGTATTTTGACCGTGCAAAGGTAGCATAATCATTAGTTTTTAATTGAAAACTTGTATGAATGGTTGGACAAAGAAAAAGCTGTCTCTTTTATTTAGATTGAAGTTAACTTCTAAGTGAAAAGGCTTAGATTTTCTAGAGGGACGATAAGACCCTATAAAGCTTTATAAATTGAATAAGTTGAATGAATTTTCTTAAATAAAAGTGCACTTAAAAAATTTATTTGGTTGGGGCGACAAAGGTATAAAATTCAATAACTGCTATTTAAGTTAAACAATTATATTTAATTTGAGTTGTAAGTGATCCTTATTAGGAATGAATTTATAGGAATTATTTAGGGATAACAGCGTAATTTCTTTTGAGAGTTCTTATCAAAGAAGAAGTTTGCAACCTCGATGTTGAATTAAAATGTCTTTATTGTGCAGCAGCTATAAAAGAAGGTCTGTTCGACCTTTAATTTTTTACATGATTTGAGTTCAGACCAGCGTGAGCCAGGTCGGTTTCTATTTTCTAGAAGATAAAAAAAAATTACTTTAGTACGAAAGGATTGAGTAATTAAATTTTTTTTTAAATAATTGAAATACTATTTTGTCAGATAATATGTGCTAGACTTAAGGATCTAGTTAAATAGAATAAGTTCTATAAATAGTAAAGCAATTGAGTCTAATTGTTTTGTGTTATTAGTGGAAATTGTAAATTATTTAGTTTTAATTATTTGTGTTTTAGTTGGAGTAGCCTTTGTAACTTTATTAGAACGAAAATTTTTAGGTTATATTTAAATTCGGGAGGATCCAAATAAGGTAGGTTATATAGGATTACTCCAACCATTTTCTGATGATGTAAAGCTTTTTAGGAAGGAACAAACTATACCGATTATATCAAATTTTATTATCTATTATTTATGCTCTATTTTTAGATTGTTTTTATCATTATTAGTTTGAAGGGTCATACCTTACGACGTAGGATTAGTAAGATTTAATATGATAATTTTATTTATTTATTTATTTTTCTGAGGTTTAGGAATGGGAGTCTGTAGGGTGATAGTAGCAGGTTGGGCATCAAACTGTAAGTATTCTGTGTTGGGAAGTTTGTGAAGAGTAGCTCAGACTATTTCTTATGAAGTTAGATTAGCTTTAATTCTGTTATCATTTATTGTTTTATAGGGGGGTTTAGATTGGAATTATTTGTTAATTACAAATAATTGTATCAATGTTATGTTTGATTTATATTTTTATCTTTACCTTTAAGGTTAATTTGATTTGCTTCTTGTTTGGCGGAAACTAATCGAACGCCTTTTGATTTTGCAGAACGGGAGTCTGAGTTAGTTTCGGGGTTTGATACAGAGTACAGAAGAAGAGGATTTGCTGTAATTTTTATAGCAGAATATTCTAGAATTCTTTTTGTGAGGGTTCTTTTTGTTATTGTATTCTTGGGGAGAAGTCCTTGCAGTATAAAATTTTATTTAAAATCTATGCTTTTGGCGTTTATTTTTGTATGGGTTCGAGGAACGTTACGTGGTTACGATATGATGTTAATATATTTACCTTGAAAAAGATTTTTACCAGTTTCTATTAATTATTTATTCTTTTTATTTGGGTAAAATCCCTATGCTTTGTGATGAATCTATAAATATAATTAAAACTATATATTAACTCGATCATTAAGGGAAATGTCTTTTC
Source organism: Scylla paramamosain (assembly GCF_035594125.1). Classification (NCBI taxonomy): domain Eukaryota; kingdom Metazoa; phylum Arthropoda; class Malacostraca; order Decapoda; family Portunidae; genus Scylla; species Scylla paramamosain. The sequence continues at coordinate 10,212,604 of NC_087182.1, forward strand.
TGATACTTTCAAAATATCTATTTTTTAATAAACTAAATGACCATTTTAGCATTTTGTCTCATCCTATAAGTAAAAGAGGGTTAATGATAAAGAGAGAAAAGTAAGTAACAGTTAAAATTTGACCTGTAAGAACATAAGGTTCTTTGACAGGTCGGGCTCCAATTCAGGTAAGAAGGATTAAAACTGAAACTAGGACTCAAAATATAAGTTGATTAAGAGGGTAAAATGTCAGCCTACGGAAGTTTGAAGCGTGGGTGAAAGATAAAATTATGATGATTGCTACTGAGGCAACTAGAGCGATTACTCCTCCGAGCTTGCTTGGAATTGAGCGTAGAATAGCGTAAGCAAATAAGAAGTATCATTCTGGCTGAATATGGGCAGGAGTAACTAATGGGTTAGCTCTAATAAGATTATCAGGGTCTCCAAGTAGATAAGGGTTAAGAAGAGACAAAATTAATAAAAGTGTAAATATAACAATAAACCCGACGATGTCTTTAAATGTAAAATAAGGATGGAAGGGAACTTTATCCAGTTGTCTCGAAACACCTAAGGGATTATTATCACCTGACTGGTGTAGAAAAAAAAAACATGAATAATAGTTATAGCTGCAATAATAAAAGGAAGAACGAAGTGAAAAGTGAAAAATCGAGTGAGTGTAGCGTTATCAACTGAAAACCCACCTCAAATTCATTGAACTAAGTCTGTACCAATGTAAGGAATAGCTGAAAAGAGGTTAGTATTAATAGTAGCTCCTCAAAATGATATTTGTCCTCATGGGAGAACATAGCCTAAAAATGCTGTTGCTATAACTATAAATAAAATCATTACTCCAACTATCCAAGCGTGAAAAGTTATGTAGGACCCATAATAAATACCTCAGCCGATATGAATGTAAAGGCAAATAAAGAAAAATGACGCTCCATTGGCATGTATGGTTCGAAGGAGTCAGCCATAATTTACATCTCGGCAAATGTGAGCTACTCTAGAAAATGCTAGATCAATATGGGCGGTATAATGTATAGCTAAGAATAGACCAGTGGCGATTTGAATGGAATGACTAAACACAGACCTAATAAGGATCCAAAATTTCAAAAAGTAGAAATGTTTGAAGGAAGAGGCATGTCAATTAAAGAATTATTAACAATTTTGAATTAAAGGTGTAATTTTCGCAGGTGTGTTGTCATTAAGGAGATAGACGTAGTGAGCCTTTAAATAGATTAGAGATTTTTACTACAACAATTAGAGTCAAGAGAACACCGGCAGGTGTGTCAACGGAGATGTTGTTACTGGTGCCATTGGCTACCTCCTCCTCCGTCCTCCTCTTGGCCTCGTGCCTTTATTTCTTTTCCTTGGCCTTCTGTTTCTTGCTTTCTAACTCGTCCCTTATATCCTCAGACACAGGCAACACACTAGGTTCCTTCACCTTTCCGCACAAGAGCACAGAAGAAACACCCATATGGCTAAACACATTTAGCCTCTCCCTGTCCATTTTTCTTAGTTCGTGCTTGATGACAGACTCCACGTTAGCTCTACTAATCTCGTTCTCCATCTTCTTAACGGTGGTGCTCTCGCTCTTTAGTTCGCTCTCGACCTCTCCGTCGCTCTCGCAAAATTCCGTAATCTCTTTCGTTGTCTTTTCCAAATCGGCCTTGCATTGGCGTTCCAACAAACTCCCTCCCATGTTTCTCTCAATGTTTTTTTTTTTTTTTTTTTAAGAGTTCAATGTTCTTTTCCCTTTCCAATTCCATCATGTCCATTACGATCTTGTCGTTTCCATCTATTTCAGTTATGAGCTCAATGTCAGAATCCTCCTCTCCTTCGATATTCTCCTCCACCGCGGTTACTAGAGTCGGGGGCAGAGGAGGCGAAGACACTGTGTTGACGGCCCCTCCTTTAGTAGCCTCCTCCTCTCTGCGGCGATGCTTGATCATCTCAACTTTGGGGTTCAAGGGCGAACTCTTGACAGTCATGGTCTCTTCATCCAAACGATGGGGGGCGTCCTCTGGCTTCTCCAACGTGGCAAAGAAAGGTGACACGTAAACGTCCTTGGCCAGGTACCCATGGCGATAAAGACCGAATCTAAAGACACCAAGAGCCAAATCTTCTCTGTTTTGTAGGTACTCCTCCTTCCAAGTGTCTGGCCTCTTCATCTCCATCACCTTCACGGCCTGGCTGATTTCGTCATACACACTCATAGGCAACGACATGTACACCATGTGAACCAGAGGGAAGGTGGGGTCGATGGCTCTAGCCACGATGAGGTCCAAGTGGCAATACTCTTTGTCATTCTCTTCCTGAGATCTCGTAAAACCCTCGAACGCCTTTTGCAATCCAACCAGGTCCTCCTCCTTGAGCAAAAAGTCGTCCCGTTTACCTTGGAGGTAATTGATGTAGTTGTCCAGAAAGGCAATATTGTTAAAGAAGACAGCCCCATTGTTATGGCTCATTGATCTGTCAAGGCTCTCCAGCGTTGTCCTCTCGGGGTTCATCACACACTTAGAAGTCAGCTTGTTCATGCCCCCAACGCTGCTCGTGGCCTTGACCAGAGGTTGTCTCAGTTCTTCGCGTGAGGCATAAGGGACGATAGCCTTCTCGGCTGCGTTCATGACAAACACTTCAAAGTTGGAATACTTTTGTAATTTGGCGTACTTGCCGTTGGTCCTGACATACTTGCCATTGGCATTCTTAGAGAAAATCTCCTCCGGATTGCACCTGTCCTTGCCACTCACTTCACGAGGGTCCTTAATGCTACAAAAGTCGTAATTGCGCATCATCTTTTCATTGGTAGCCAGCCAAGGCCTGAATGTCGACACAAAGGCATGGCGACAAGCCATGTAATACTTGTCAGTAGACTGGGAAGGGTACGCATCATCAGAACACATTCCAACGATAGTCAAGTTAATGGGAAACCGTTCTCTCTTGGCCTTGGAATCGGATCTGTGCACCTAGTTATCAGCGTGGACGATATCAAATGCACCCCTTATAGCAATCAGCTTCACTTCCATTTTATTAACCTGATAATGCTTTCCTTTGATATGCACCAGCAGAGAATTCGTCCTTCTAGAGACCAAAAGTTGCCAGTGCCATGGTTCGACGACTTTTGAGAAAGTGGCACTTCGACCTCCTTCACGTCGTCTTCTTCATTTCTCATCTCAACGGCATTGCCTTCTCCTCCTTCTTCCTTTTCGGCAGTGAAGGGTGCCACTGCCGCCTTTTTGCTCCATTCCATATTTTCCGTAGAAATCTTCAGAAAAGATGTCATAGTCCGTTCAACTTCCCTCATCACCTTCGAGAACGAAACCTGCTTGTAACACTCCAACATGCCCTTGAGTTTATCATCCTCGACACCATTTTTGTACATCTGAATAACCTTGGAGGATATTATCACGGGCACCGAGCTCTTGACGAGAGAAGCCATATTCCTCATCAACTCTGCCATTATCTTGGGCAGAGATTCTTCGTCAAAGACCCCCTTGTCGTTGAGAGCCGCCTTTCCAATCCTATTGGTAGTTTTGGTATTGTCAGAGGGATATTCGCTTCTGGAGAGCAGCCTCACTACAATATCGTGGTAAACAGGTATCCCGCACTTTTCACACACTTTATTTTCCATCAGGCCCACTGGTCCTCTGGCCTTGTTGTAGTCTACAAAGCTGCACTTCGAATTTTCTTCAGTGGCCATGTAGATGACATCAATGAATTTGCTCACGGGTAAGAAGACCGAAGAGGTAACCTTGAAGTGGTCCAAATAATAATTGATCAAACAAGAAGTCTTCTCGTACTCATACAGCGTGTCGGCCAGGGAGATCAGGTGCCTGTTAACCTCCTCGACGTACAGGATACAAGCATTGGTAAACTCAAAGGAAGATACACGTCTGCTGTTCTTTTCATAGAGTGTCTCGATGTTCTTAAAAGACTCGGGAAGCTTCTTGCTCATAGCACACGGGATGTAATCCATGATGAGATCTGTTGAAAGAAAAAACAATAACACTTCTATTTTTTTAATGTGTTTTAATAATAAGTCATGTTCTTGTTGTATTTTTCCCCAGAGATATACTACCATTATTTAAAAAAACTAAACTCACATTTTCTAATTCCTTCGGCAAACCCATGATACGTTCTGGCCAATTGTATAGCGTATTCAACTGGCGTGTCAGACAGAGCCTTTGCCCACACAACTTCGTTCTTCCTGCCCCTGACCGAAGGCGTAGACTTGAAAACGGACACGGCCCAGCTCTTGATCTCCTTCTCCTCAGGTAGTTTAGAGCAATCGTAATCATACTTTATAAACTCCCTTAGTGAGGCGTACTTGCAGTGAGCGAGGTGCATGACGCCCTGAGGCGCTTCCCGTTCTCGGTATAGCTTCTAGCCAGAACTCTAGACACACATTGGGTGTCCCTTTTTGTGAAGGTTAAGGGGGGGGTGAGGAGTTAACTACATAAATCTACAACAAAAACCAGAAAACCCAAAGTAAAAACCAAGGCCGGAAAACCAGAAATGTGCTAAGAGAGGTTTTTAAAAAAGAGTCATAGATAGTTAGACAAAAGTCACTAACCTATTAATGAAAAGGGTTAATTCTAGTATATCAGCACCCTCTAATAATTTTTTTTTTTATAGAAGGTTTTTTACGTATATACGTATGAAACTCTTTAAACAATTTAAAAAGAGAGCAGCATTACAATCTCCCATAGAGAAAAAACGGGGACTCACCTGTTGCTGTTGTTGTTGCATTGACTAGACTAGTAGTAGCTGCAGCACCTGAGACGAGAGGCACTATGATAATGATGTTAGCGCGGCGGCGATTATATAGCACTTGGATGACGTAGTTGCATATTATGCTCTGTTTAGTCAGACTGTGGTCTGGATCAGGACAGGGGTAGTAGCTTATTTGGTATTACTGCGAAATATAAAGAAAAAAACACTCTAGGTGCGCGCCAGGCAGCACGGCGCGGCGCTCGGCCTTCCCTTGGAAATGGGCCTGGGCCTCCCTCTGCCTTATTAACCTGCGCGCCGCCGCTGTCTCCCTGCAGAGCTTTTTCCACCAAAACCCTGCGCAGCTCTTTACACCAAAACCCTGCGCAGCTTTTAACACCAAAACCCTGCAAAGATTTTTACACCAATACACAGCACAGCTTTTTACACCAAAACACTGCAAAGCATTTTACACAAAAACCCTGCACAGCTTTTTCCACCAAAAACCTGCGCAGCTTTTTAAACCAAAAACCCAACGCACCTTTTTAAACAAAAAACCCTGCGCAATTTTTTTTAGTGCTGATCAGATGAACACCAAAATCCTCCACAGCTTTTTTCAAAAACCTGCACAGCTTTTTACACTAAAAAAACTACAAACCTTATTACACCAAAATCCTGCACAGTTTTTTACACCAAAACCCTGCATAGCATTTTACACCAACACCCTGCACAGCTTTTTGAACCAAAACAGTGTGCAGCTTTTTACACCAAAACCGTGAACAGTTTTTACACCAAAGCCCTGCACAGCTTTTTGCACCAAAACCATGAGCAGTTTTTTACACGAAAACCCTGCGCAACTTTTTACACCAAAACCTTGCACAGCTTTTTACGAAAAGCCTGCACAGCTTTTTACACCAAAACCCTGCACAGCTTTTTACACCAAAACCCTGCACAGCTTTTTGCACCAAAATCCTGTGCAGCTTTTTGCACCAAATCCCTGCATAGCTTTTTACACCAAAACCCTGTGCAGCTTTTTGGTGCAAAACCCTGCACAGCTTTTTACACTAAAACCCTGCACAACTTTTTACACAAAAACCCTGCAAAGCTTTTTACACCAAAACTCTGCCCAGCTTTTTACAACAAAATACTACGCAGCTTTTAACATCAAAATCCTGCGCCGCTTTTAACACCAAAACCCTGCAAAGCTTTTTTACACCAAAACGCTGCGCAGCTTTTTTCGTGTTGATCAGATGAACACTAAAACCCTGCACAGCTTTTTACACCAAAACCCTGCACAACTTGTTGGTGAAAAACCCTGCACAGCTTTTTGCACCAAAACCCTGCACAGCTTTTTACACCAAAACACTGCTCAACTCTTTAAAGAGAAAATTCTGCACAGCTTTTTTCACCAAAACCCTACACAGCATTTTTCACCAAAACCCTGTGAAGATTTTCACACCAAAACCCTACGCAGCTTTTTACACCAAAACGCCATGGTGCTTTTTACACCAAAACCCTGCGCAGCTTTTTACACCAAACCCCTGCACATCTTTTTATACCAAAACCTTGCACAGCTTTTTAATCCAAAACAATCCACATCTTTTTATACCAAAACCCATCGCAGCTTTCTTAGTGTTGATCAGAGAACACCAAAACACTGCACAGCTTTTAGCACCAAAATCCTGCACAGCTTTTTACACCAAAACCCTGCACAGCTTTTTACATCAAAACCCTGCACAGCTTTTTGGTGAAAAAAGTGTTTTAGTGTTGATCAGAGAACACCAAAACACTGCACAGCTTTTAGCACCAAAATCCTGCACAGCTTTTTACACCAAAACCCTGCACAGCTTTTTACATCAAAACCCTGCACAGCTTTTTGGTGAAAAACCCTGCACATCTTTTTGCACCAAAACCCTTCGCAGCTTTTTGCACTAAAACCCTTCGCAGCTTTTGCACCAAAACCCTGCACATCTTTTTACACCAAAACCTTGTGCAGCTTTTTACACCAAAACTCTGCACAGCTTTTTACACCAAAACGCTGTGCAGCTTTTTACACCAAAACCCTGCACAGCTTTTTACAAAATAACTCTGCACAGTTCTGCACACCAAAATCCTCCTCAGCTTTTTACACCAAAACCCTGCGCTGCTTTTACATTTAAACCCTGCACATCTTTTTGATGCAAAACCCTGCACAGCTTTTTACACCAACACACTGCGCAGCTTTTTACACCAAAACACTGCTCAGCTTTTTACACCAAAACCCTGCACAACTTTTTACACCAAAACCCTGCACGGCTTTTTAATGCAAAACCCTGCACAGCTCTTTACACCAACACATTGCGCAGCTTCTTACACCAAAACACTGCTCAGCTTTTTATACACCAAAGCCCTGCACGGCTTTTCATACCAAAACCCTGTACAGGTTTATAAACCAAAACCATGGGCAGCCTTTTACACTAAAACTCTGCACAACTTTTTACACAAAAACCCTGCGCAGCTTTTTTAGTGTTGATCAGATGAGCATCAAAACCCTGCACAGCTTTTTAACAAAAGCCTGCACAACTTTTTAAACCAAACCCTGCACAGCTTTTTACAAAATAACTCTGCACATCTTTTTACACCAAAACCCTATGCAGCTTTTTGCACAAAAACCCTCCGCAGCTTTTTACACTAAAACCCTACACAGCTTTTTACACATAAAACCCTGCGGTGCTTTTTACACCAAAACCCTGCTCATCATTTTACACCAAAACCCTGCGCAGCTTTTTACACTAAAACCCTGCGCAGCTTTTTACACTAAAACCCTGCACAGCTTTTTACACATAAAACCCTGCGGTGCTTTTTACACCAAAACCCTGCTCATCATTTTACACCAAAACCCTGCGCAGCTTTTTACACAAAACCTTGCGCAACTTTTTATACCAAAACCGTGCGCAGCTTTTTACAATAAAACGCATCGAAACCATGCGCAGCTTTTTACACCAAAACCCTGCGCAGGTTTTTTACAGCAAAATCCTGTTCAGCTTTTAACATCAAAAGCCTGCGCAGCATTTTATACCAAAACCCTGCACAGCTTTTTGATGAAAAACCCAGCACAGCTTTTTGCACCAAAACATTGCGCAGCTTTTTACTCCAAAATCCTATGCAGCTTTTTGCACCAAAACCCTAAGCAGCTTTTTACACCAAAACACTGCGCAGCTTATTACATCCAAACCCTGCACACCTTTTTAAACCAAAACCCTGCACAGTTTTTTTGGTGAAAAACTCGGCACAGGTTTTTACACCAAAACACTGCGCAGCTTTTTGCACCAACACGCAGCACAGCTTTTTACATCAAAACCTTGCACAGCTTTTTGCACGAAACACTGCACAGCTTTTTACACCAAAACCCTGCTCAGCATTTTACACCAAAACCCTGCACAGCTTTTTAGTATTGATCAGATGAAAACCAAAACGCTGCACAGCTTTTCTACAACAAAATCCTGCACAGGTTTTAACACCAAAACCCTGCGCACCTTTTATTGTGTTGATCAGATGATTACCAAAAACCTGCACAGCTTTTTACAACAAAACCTGCACAGCTTTTGACACCAAAACCCTACATAGCTTTTTGGTGCAAAACCCTGCACAGCTTTTTACACTAAAACCCTGCGCAGTTTTTTACACCAAAACCCTGCACAGCTTTTTAAACCAAAACGCTGCGGATCTTTTTACAGCAAAACCCAGAGCAGCTTTCTTTGTGTAGATCAAATGAACATCAAAAAACCTGCACAGGTTTTTACACCAAAACCTTGCGCGTCCTTTTAGACTTAAGACCCTGCACACCTTTTTTTAGTGTTGATCAGATAAATATAAAAAAAAAAAAAACACACCAGAACCCTGTGATCCTTTTTTTAGCTTTGATCACATGAACAAGACAAGCACGGGTTTTTACACCAAAACCCTGCACAGCTTTTTACACCAAAATTCTGAGCAACTTTTTTCACCAAAACAAAACAAAATATTTCTATACCAAAACCCTGCAAAGCTTTTTGGTGCAAAACCCTGCACAATTTTTTATACCAACACAGTGTGCAGATTTTTACACAAAAACACTTCACGGCTTTTTACTTCAAAACCCTGCACATCTTTTCATACCGAAACCCTGCACAGGTTTTTTTACACCAAAACCCTGCGCAGCTTTTTACACCAATACCCTGCACACCTTTTTACACCAAAATCGTGCACAGCTTTTTTGGTGAAAAACTCTGCACAGCTTTTTACAACAAAACACGACACTGCTTCTTACACCAAAACGCTGCACAGCTTTTTACACCAAAACCCTGCACAGCTGTTTGCACGAAAATCCTGTGCAGCTTTTTACACCAATACCCTGCGCAGCTTTTTTCACCAAAACCCTGCTTAGCTTTTTATACCAGATTTTTTAGTGTTGATTAGATGAAAACCAAAACACTGCATAGCTTTTTACACCAAAACCCTGCACAGCATTTTACACCAAAACATTGCGCAAGTTTTTTAGGTGTTGATCAGATGATTACCAAAACCCTGCAGAGTTTTTTACAACAAAACCCTGCACTGCTTTTGACACCAAAACCCTCCACAGCTTTTTGGTGCAAAACCCTGCACAGCTTTTTACACTATAACCATGGACATCTTTTTACACCTAAACCCTGCACATCTTATTTTGTGTTGATCAGATGAACATCATAAAACCTGCACGGGTTTTTACACCAATACCCTGCACACCTTTTTACACCAAAAATCCTGCACACCTTTTTTTAGTTTTGATCAGATAAATATAAAAAAAACATGCAAACCTTTTTACACCAAAACCCTGCGCTTCTTTTTTCATCTTTGATCAGATTAACATAAAAAAACCTGCACAGGTTTTTACACCAAAACCCTGTGCAGCTTTTTACACCAAAACAATGCGCATCTTTTTACACCAAAAGGCTGCGCATCTTTTTACACCAATACTGTTGATCAGATAAATGACAAAAAAACATGCCCAGCTTTTTAAACCAAAACCCTGTGCTCCTTTTTCTATTTTTGATCAGATTAACATAAAAAAAACCTACACGGGTTTTTACACCAAAACCCTGTGCAAATTTTTACACCAAAACAATGCACATCTTTTTACACCAAAACGCTGTGCAGCTTTTTACACCAAAACCCAGCGCAGCTTATTACACCAAAACCCTGCACAGCTTTTTGCACCAAAACCCTGCGCAGCTTTTTACACCAAAACCCTGTGCAGCTTTATACACCAAAACACTGGGCAGCTTTTTACACCAAAACCCTCCGCACCTTTTTACAACAAAACCCTGCGCAGCTTTTTAAACAAAAACCATGCGCTGCTTTTTACTTCAAAACCCTGTGCAGCTTTTTACACCAAAACAGTGCGGAGCTTTTTACACCGAAACCCATCGCAGCTTTTTAAACCAAAACAATGCGCAGCTTTTTACATCAAAACCCTGTGCAGCTTTTTTAGAGTTGATCAGATGAACACCAAAACCCTGAACAGCTTTTTAACAAAACCCTGCACAGCTTTTTACACCAAAACCCTATAGAGCTTTTTACACCAACACACTGCGCAGCTTTTTACACCAAAACACTGCACATCTTTTTACACCAAAATTCTACGCAGATTTTTTCAACAAAACTCTGCGCAGCTTTTTACACCAAAACCATGTACAGCTTTTTACACCAAAACAATATGCATCTTTTTACAGCAAAACCCAGCGCAGCTTTTTACACCAAAACCCTGCAGTGCTTTTTACACCAAAACCCAGCAGAGCTTTATGGTGCAAAACCATGCACAGCTTTTTACACCAACACACTGCGCAGCTTTTTACACCAAAACACTTCTCAGCTTGTTACACCAAAACCCTGCACAGCTTTTTACACTAAAACCCTGCACACCTTTTTGGTGGAAAACCCTGCACAGCTTTTTACACCAAAACCCTGCGCAACTTCTTACACCAAAACCCTGTGCAACTTTTTTAGCATTGATCAGATGAACAGCAAAACCCAGTACAGCTTTTTACCAAAAGCCTGCACAGCTTTTTACACCAAAACCCTGTACATCTTCTTACACAAAAACCCTACACAGCTTTTTGGACCAAAACCCTGCGCAACTTTTTTGCATTAAAATCCTGCGCACCTTCTTACACCAAAACCATGCGCAACTTCTTGGTGCAAAACCCTGCACAGCTTTTCACACTAAAATCCTGCACAGCTTTTTACACCAAAACCCTGCACAGCTTTTTATACCAAAACGCTGCACAGCTTTTTACACAAAAAACTCTGCGCAGCTTTTTACACCAAAACTCTATATAGCTTTTTACACCAAAACACTGCACAGCTTTTTACACCAAAACAATCATAGCTTTTTACACCAAAACCTTGCGCATCTCTTTACACCAAAACCCTGAACTGTTTTTCACACCAAAACCCTGCACAGGTTTTTACACCAAAACCCTGCGCAGCTTTTTATATCAAAACCCCGCACACCTTTTTACACCAAACCCTTGCACAGCTTATTGGTGCAAAATTCTGCACAGCTTTTTACACCAAAAACACTGCGCAGCTTTTTACACGAAAACGCTGAGCAGCTTTTTACACCAAACCCGTGCACAGCCTTTTGCACCAAAACCCTACGCAGCTTTTTACACCAAAACCCTACCCAGCTTTTTACACCATAACCCTGTGCAGCTCTTTTAGTGTTGATCAGATGAACATTTAAAAAACCCTGCAGAGGTTTTTACACCCTGCACTGCTATTTGGTGCAAAACCCTGTATATCTTTTTACACCAAAACCAAGCACAGTTTTTTAGAGCAAAACCTTGCGCAGATTTTTTAGGGTTGAACATCAAAATCCTGCGCAGCTTTTTACACCAAAACACTGCGCACCTTTTTACACCAAAACCTACACAGCTTTTTACACCAAAACCCTGCACAGCTTTTTGCATCAAAACCCTACGCACCTTTTTACACCAACACACTGCACAGCTTTTTACACCAAAACCCTGCGCAACTTTTTACACCAAAAACCCTGCGCAGCTTTTTTTAGTGTTAATCAGATGAACACCAAAACCTTCCACAACTTTTTACACCAAAACCCTGCACTGCTTTACACACCACAACCCTGCGCAGCTTTTTACACCAAAGCCCTGCACAGCTTTTTTAGTGTTGATACATAAGGCTGCACAGCTTTTTACAACAAAACCGTGCGCAGCATTTTACACCAAAACACTGCACAGCTTTTTACACCAAACGAATGCGCAGCTTTTTACACCAAAACCTAACACACCTTTTTGGTGCAAGACCCTGCACAACTTTTTACACCAAAACCCTTAACAGCTTTTTGCACCAAAATCGTGCGCAGCTTTTTCCACCAAAATCATGCACAGCTTTTTACACCAAAACACTTCGCAGCTTTTTACATCAAAACCCTGCACAAATTTTTACACCGAAACCCTACAGAGCATTTTGCACCAAAACCCTGCGCAGCTTTCTACACCAAAACCCTGTGCAGCTTTTTACACCAAAACCCTGCGAAGCTTTTTACAACAAATCGCTGCACAGCTTTTTTAGTGTTGATCAGATGAACACCTAAAATCTGCATAGTTTTTTACACCAACCCCCTGCACAGCTTTTTACACCAAAACCCTCTGGAGCTTTTTACACCAAAACATTGCGCAGCTTTTTTAGTGTTGATCAGATAAACATCAAAAACCCTGCTCAGGTTCTTACACCAAAACTTTGCGCAGCTTTTTACACCAAAATCCTGCACAGCTTCTTCTTCAGCAAATCACTGCATATCTTTTTTGGTGCAAAACCCTCCACAGCTTTTTACACCAAAGCTCTGCTCAGCTTTTTACACCAAAATCCTCAGCAGCTTTTTACACCAAAACACTGTGCAGCTTTTTACACCAAATCCTGCACAGCTTTTTACACCAAATCCTGCAGAGCTTTTTACACCAAAACCTTGAGCAGCTTTTTTAGTGTTAATTGCATGAACACCTAAACATTGCACAGCGTTTTACACTAAAACACTGCACAGCTTTTTACATCAAAACCCTGCGCAGCTTTTTACACCAAAACACTGCTAAGCTTTTTCAGTGTTGATCAGATGAACACCAAAACTCAGCAAAGCTTTTTACACCATAACCGTGCGCAGCTTTTTTAGTGTTGATCAGATGAACATCAAAAGCACTCTACATTTTTTTACACCCTGCTCAGATTTTTGGTGCTAAACCCTACACATCTTTTTACACCAAAACCTTGCACAGCATTTTACACCAAAACACTGCACATTTTTTTACACCAAAACCATGCGCTGCATTTTACACCAGAACACTGCACAGGTTTTTTAGGATTAATCAGATGAACACCAAAACCCTTCGCAGCTTTTTTACACAAAAACCTTGCGCAGCTTTTTACACCATACCCTGCGCAGCTCCTTAAATCAAAACCCTGTGCAGCTTTTTACACCAAAATCCGGCTCAGCTTTTTCCAACAAAACCCTGCGCAGCTTTTTACACCAAAACACTGCAGCTTGTTACATAAATCCCCTGCAGAGCTTTTTACAGCAATACACTCCACAGCTTTTTGCACCCAAACAAGGCGCATCTTTTTACACCAAAACCTTGCAAAAATTTTTACACCAAAACCCTTCGCAACTTTTTACACCAAAATTCTGCACAGCTTTTTACACCAAACCACTGCACTGCTTTATGTTGCAAAACCCTGCACAGCTTTTTACACCAAAACACTGCTCATTATTGTACACTAAAACCCTGCACAGCTTTTTACATGAAAACACTGTGCAGCTTTTCACACCAAAACAATGCTCAGCCTTTTACTCTAAAACCCTACACAGCTTTTTACATCAAAGCCCCGCACAGGTTTTTACGCCAAAGCCCTGCGCAGCTTTTTACACCAAAACCTTATACAGCTTCTTACACCAAATCACTGCACAGGTTTTGGTGCACAGCTTTTTGCACCAAAACCCTGCACAGGTTTTTACACAAAAACCCTGCGCAGCTTTTTAAACCAAAACACTGCGAAGCTTTTTACACCATAACCCTACACAGCTTTTTTAGTGTTGATCCGATGAACATCAAAAACATTGCACAGGTTTTTACACCAAAACCATGCGCTGCTTTTTACACCAAAATCCTACGCACCTTTTTACACCAAAACACTGCGCAGCTTTTTACACCAAAACCCTGCACAGCTTTTTACACCAAAACCCTGCACAGCTTTTTGCACCAAAACCCTTCGCAGCTTTTTACACAAAAACCCTGCGCAGCTTTTTACACCAAAACCCTGGGAAGTTTTTTTACACTAAAACTCTGCACACTTTTTAAGTGTTGATCAGATGACCACCAAAACCATGCACAGCTCTTTACACAAAAACCCTACACAGCTTTTTACACCAAAAATCTGCGCACCTCTTTACATCAAAGCACTGCGCAGCTTTTTTAGTGTTGATCAGATGAACACCAAAACTCTACGAAGCTTTTTACACCATAACCCTGCCCAGCTTTTTTACTAATGATCAGATTAACATCAAAAACCCTGCGCAGGTTTTTGCACCCAAACCATGCGCAGCATTTTTAGGGATGATCAGATGAACACCAAATCTTTGCGCAACTTTTTACACTAAAACCCTGCGCAGCTTTTTTCACCAGTACCCTGCACAGCTTTTTACATCAAAACCCTGCGTAGGTTTTTACACCAAAATCCTGCCCAGCTTTTTACACCAAAACCCTGCACAGCTTTTTTGTGCAAAACCCTGCACATCTTTTTACACCAAAACTCTGCACAGCTTTTTACAACAAAATCCTGCATAGCTTTTTATACAAAAACCCTGCATAGCTTTTTTAGTGGTAATCCAAAACCCTGCGCAGCTTTTTATACCAAAACCCTGCGCAGCTTTTTACACCAAAACCCTACGCAGCTTTTTACATCAAAACCGTCCACAGGTTTTTACACCAAAACCCTATACACCTTTTTACACCAAAACCTTGCACAGCTTTTTTATGAGAAACCCTGCACAGCTTTTTACACCAAAACACTGCTCAGCTTTTTACACCAAAACTCTGCACAGCTTTTTACACCAAAAGCCTGCAAAAGTTTTTACATCAAAACCTTGTGCAATTTTTTACACCAAAACCCTGCACAGCTTTTTACAGCAAATCAGTGCACAGCTTTATGGTGCAAAACCCTGCACAGCTTTTTACACCAAGACCCTGCACAGCTTTTTACACCAAAACCCTGCAAAGGTTTTTACACTAAAACCCTGAGCTCCTTTTTACACTAAAACCCTGCACAGGGTTTTACACCAAAACCCTGCGCAGATTTTTACATTAAAACCTTGCACAGATTCTTACACCAGATCACTCCACAGGTTTTTGGTGCAAAACCCTGCAGAGCATTTTACACCAAAACCCTGCATAGCTTTTTGCACCAAAACCGTGCGCAGCTTTTTCCGCTAAAACCCTGCTCAGCTTTTTACGCCAAAAACCTGCGCAGCTATTTACACCACAAGACTGCGCAGCTTTTTTGTGCAAAACCCTGCACATCTTTTACACCAAAACCCTGCACAGCTTTTTACACAAAAACCCTGCACACCTTTTTTAGTGGTGATCCAATACCCTGCGCAGCTTTTTACACCAAAACCCTGCGCAACGATTTACACCAAAACCCTACGCAGCTTTTTACATCAAGACCCTGGACAGGTTTTCACACCAAAACCCTGCACACCTTTTTACACCAAAACCCTGCGCAGCTCTTTGGCGCAAAACCCTGCGCATCTTTTAACACCGAAACCATGCACAGTTTTTTACACGAAAACCCTGCGCAGCTTTTTACATAAAAGCTTTTACAACCTCTTCCACCAAATCAGTGCATAGGTTTTTGGTGCAAAACCCTGCAGAGCTTTTTACACCAAAACCCTGCATAGATTTTTGCACCAAAACCGTGCGCAGCTATTTCCATTAAAACCCGGCTCAGCTTTTTATACCAATAAACTACGCAGCTCTTTACACCAAAACACTGCGCAGCCTTTTACACCAAAACCCTGCACAGCTTTTTACACCAAAACCCTGCACAGCTTTTTCCACCAAAACCCTGCGCAACTTTTTACACCAAAACCCTTCTTAACTTTTTACACCAAAACCCTGCAAAGCTTTTTACACTATAACCCTGTGCAGGTTTTTTAGTGTTGATCAGATGAACACCAAAACCGTGCACAGCTTTCTACACCAAAACCTTGCACAGCTTTTTACACCAAAACCATGCGCAGCTTTTTACACCAAAACCCTGTAAAGATTTTTACACCAAAATCTTGCGCAGCTTTTTATACCAAAACTCTGCACAGCTTTTTACACCAAATCACTGCACTGCTTTATGTTGCAAAAACCCTGCACAGTTTTTTACACCAAAACACTGCTCATCTTTTTACACCAAAACACTGCTCAGCTTTTTCCACCAAAAACCATGCACAGCTTTTTACACCAAAACCCTTTACAGGTTTTTACACCAAAACCTTGCGCAGGTTTTTACACCAAAACCTTGCACAGCTTCTTACACCAAATCACTGCACAGGTTTTTGGTTGAATACCATGCACAGCTTTTCACAACAAAACCCTGCACAGATTTTTGCACCCAAATCTTATGCAGCTTTTTACATCAAAACACTGTGCAGCTTTTTACACCAAAACCCTGCGGAGCTTTTTACACCAAAACCCTGCAGTTTCTCGCACCAAAACCCTACACAGCTTTTTACACAAAAACCCTGTGCAGCTTTTTAAACCAAAACCCTGCAAAGCTTTCTACACCATAACCCTGCGTAGCTTTTTTAGTGTTGAGCAGATGAACATCAAAAACATTGCACAGGTTTTTTACACCAAAACTATGCGCTGCTTTTTACACCAAAGCCCTGCTTAGTTTTTTTAGGGTTCATCAGATGAACACCAAAACCGTCCACAGCTTTCTACACCAAAACCCTCCACAGCTTTTTACACCAAAACCATGCGCAGCTTTTTACACCAAAACCCTGTAAAGATTTTTACACCAAAACCCTGCGCAGCTTTTTATACCAAAACTCTGCACAGCTTTTTACACCAAATCACTGCACTGCTTTATATTGCAGAACCCTGCACAGCTTTTTAGACCAAAACACTGCGCACCTTTTTACACCAAAACACTGCTCAGCTTTTTCCACCAAAAACCATGCACAGTTTTTTACACCAAAACCCTGCACAGGTTTTTACACCAAAACCTTGCGCAGGTTTTTACACCAAAACCTTGCACAGCTTCTTACACCAAATCACTGCACAGGTTTTTGGTTGAATACCATGCACAGCTTTTCACAACAAAACCCTGCATAGATTTTTGCACTAAAATCTTACGCAGCTTTTTACACCAAAACACTGCGCAGCTTTTTACACCAAAACCGTGCGGAGCTTTTTACACCAAAACCCTGCAGTTTCTCGCACCAAAACCCTGCACAGCTTTTTACACAAAAACCCTGCGCAGCTTTTTAAACCAAAACCATGCGAAGCTTTCTACATCATAACCCTGCGCAGCTTTTTTAGTGTTGATCAGATGAACATCAAAAACATTGCACAGTTTTCACACCAAAACAATGCGCTGCTTTTTACACCAAAGCCCTGCTCAGTTTTTTAGGGTTTATCAGATGAACACCAAAACACTGCGCAGCTTTTTACACCAAAATCCTGCGCAACTTTTTACACCAAAACCCTGCGCATCTTCTTACATCAAAACTGCACAGCTTTTTACACCAAAATCCTGCCTTGCTTTTTACATTAAAATCCTACGCAGCTCTTTTGTGCAAAACACTGCACATCTTTTTTATACAATAACCCTACACAGCTTTTTATCCCAAAACCCTGCGCAGCTTTTTTTACGAAAACCCTGCACATCATTTTTAGTGGTGATCCAAAACCCTGCACAGCTTTTTACACCAAAACCCTGCGCATCAATTTACACCAAAACCCTATGCAGCTTTTTACATCAAAACCCTGCACAGGTTTTTACACCAAAACCCTGCACACCTTTTTACACCAAAACCCTGCACATCTTTTTGGCGCAAAACCCTGCACAGCTTTTTACGCCAAAACACTGCTCAGCTTTTTACACCAAAACCCTGTACTGCTTTTTACACCAAAATCCTGCAAAAGTTTTTACACCAAAACCCTGCACAGCTTTTTACAGAAAAACCCTGCACAGATTTTTACACCAAAACCCAGCACAGCTTTTTGCACCAAAATCTTACGCAGCTTTTTACACCAAAACACTGCGCAGCTTTTTAAACCAAAACCAAAACAAAAAGTTTATACCAAAACTTCTGCACATCTTCTTACACCAAATCACTGCAGATGATTTTGGTGCAAAACCCTGTATATATTTTTACTGGAAAACCTACCACAGCCTTTTGCATCAAAACCGTGCGCAGCTTTTCCACCAAAACCCTGCACAGCTTTTTACACCAAAATCCTGTGCAGCTTTTTACACCAAAACATTGAGCAGCTTTTTACACCAAAACCTTGCACAGCTTTTTTCACCAAAATCCGGCACAACTTTTTGCACCAAAACCCTGCGCAGCTTTTTACACCAAAATCCTGTGTAGCCTTTCACACCAACACCCTGCACAGTTTTTTACACAAAACCCTGCAAAGCCATTTACACCGAAACACTGCGCAGCTTTTTACACCAAAACCCTGCAGATATTTTTATACCAAATCACTGCACAACTTTTTGATGCAAAACCCTGCACAGCTTTTTACACCAAAACCCTGCGCAGCTATTTACAGCAAAACACTACGCAGCTTTCCACACCAAAACACTGCTTTGCTTTTTACACAAAAACTCTGCACAGCTTTTTACAGCAAAACCCTGCACAGGTTTTTACACCAAAACCCTGCGCAGCTTTTTACACCAAAACCTTGCACTGCTTCTTAGACTAAATCAATACACAGGTTTTTGGTTCAAAATCCTGCGCAACTTTTTATACCAAAACCCTGCACAGCTTTTTGCATCAAAACCGTGTGGAGTTTTTTCCACTAAAACCCTGCTTAGCTTTTTACACCAAAAACCTACGCAGCTTTTTACACCAAAACACTGCTCAGCTTTTTACACCAAATCCTGTACATCTTTTTACACCAAAACCTTGCACAGATTTTTGTGCCAAATTCCTGCGCAGCTTTTTACACCAAAACCCTGCGCAACTTTTTATACCGAAACCTTGCGCAGCTTTTTACACCAAAACCCTGCACAGCTTTTTACACCAAAACCCTGCACAGCTTTTTTTAGTGTTGATGAACACCAAAACCCTGCACATCTCTTTACACCAAAATCCTGCACAGCTTTTTACACCAAAACCCTGCGCAGCTTTTTACACCAAAACACTTCCCAGCTTTTTTTAGTGTTGATCAGATGAACACCAAAACCCTGGGAAGCTTTTTACACCATAGCCCTGCGCAGTTTTTTTACACACATCTTTTTACACATTAACATTTACACATCCCTGCACATCTTTTTACACATTTACGCAGCGATTTACACTAAAACACTATGTACTTTTTTACATCAAAACCCTGCATAGGTTTTTACACCTTAACTCTGCACACCTTTTTACACCAAAACCCTGCACAGCTTTTTGCACCAAAACCCTGCAAAAGTTTTTACAACAGAACCTTGCGCAGCTTTTCACACCAAGACCCTGCACAGGTTTTTACACTAAAACCCTGCGCAGCTTTTTACATTAAAACCTAGCACAGTTTCTTACACCAAATCACTCAACAGGTTTTTTGGTGCAAAACCCTGCAGAGCTTTTACACCAAAACATTGCATAGGTTTTTGCACCAAAACCGTGCGCAGCTTTTTCCACCAAAACCCTGCTCAGCTTTTTACACCAAAAACCTGCGCAGGTTTTTACACCAATGCACTGCGCAGCTTTTTACACCAAAACCCTGCACAGCTTTTTACATCAAAACCCTGGACAGCTTTTTGCACCACAACCCTGCGCAACTTTTTACACCAAAACCCTTCCCACCTTCTTACATCAAAACCCTGCGCAGCTTTTTTAGTGTTGATCAGATGAACACCGAAACAGTGCAAAGCTTTTTACTCCAAAACTCTGCACAGATTTTTGCACCAAAACCCTGCGCAGCTTCTTATTCCAAAACCCTGCAAATGTTTTCACACCAAAACCATGCGCAGTTTTTTCACCAAAAATCTGCACAGCCTTTTACACCAAATCACTGCACAGTTTTATGGTGCAAAACACTGCACAGCTTTTTATACCAAAACACTGCTCATTTCTTTACACAAAAACCCTGCGCAGCTTTTAACACTAAAACCCTGCGCAGCTTTTCACACCAAAATACTGCTCAGCTTTTTATACCAAAATCTTGCACAGCTTTTACACCAAATCGCTGCACAGGTTATTACACTAAAACCCTGCGCAGCTTTTTACACCAAAACCTTGCACAGCTTCTTGCTCCAAATCACTGCACAGGTTTTTGGTTCAAAACCCTACACAGCTTTTTACACCATAACCCTGCACATAACTTTTTGCACCAAAACCCTGTGCAGCTTTTTACACCAAAACCCTGCGAAGCTTTTTACACCAAAACCCTGCACATCTTTTTTAGTGTTGATCAGATAAACATCAAAAACCCTGCACAGAATTTTACACCAAAACCATTTGCAGCGTTTTACACCAAAACCCTGCACAGCTTTTTTATGGTTGATCAGATGAACACCAAAACCCTGCGCAGCTTTTTACACCATAACCCTGCATAGCTTTTTTAGTGTTGATCAGATGAACATCAAAAACCCTGCACAGGTTTTTATACCAAAACCATGCACAGCTTTAAACACAAAAACCCTGCGCAGCTTTTTTATGAATGATCAGATGAACACCAAAATCCTTCACATTTTTTTACACCCAAACCCTGCACAGATTTTTGCACCAAAACCATGTGCAGCTTTTAACACCAAAATCCTGCGCAGCTTTTTTTATGGTTAATCAGATGGACACCAAAATCCTTCACATTTTTTTTTATATCAAAACCCTGCACAGGTTTTTACACCAAAACCCTGCACACTTTTTTACACCAAAACCCTTCACAGCTTTTTGGTGCAAAACCCTGCATCAGCTTTTTACACCAAAACCCTGCAAAGGTTTTTACACCAAAACCCTGCGCAGCTTTTTACACCAAAACCCTGCACAGCTTTTTACACCAAAACCTTGCACAGTTTTTTACACCAAATCAATGCACAGGTTTTTGGTTCAAAACCCTGCACAGCTTTTTACACCAAAACACTGCAGAGTATTTTGCACCAAAACCTTGCGCAACTTTTTCCTCCAAAACCCTGCTCAGCTTTTTACACCGAAATCCTACGCAGCTTTTTACACCAAAACACTGCGCAGCTTTTTACACCAAAACCCTGCACATCTTTTTTCACCAAGGCCCTGCATATCTTTTTGCACCAAAACCCTGCACAGCTTTTTACACCAAAACCCTGCACAGCTTTTTACACCAAAACCCTGCTGAGCTTTTTACACCAAAACCCTGTGCAGCTCTTTTAGTGTTGATCAAATGAATACCAAAACCCTGTGAAGCTTTTTACACCATAACCCTGCGCAGCTTTTTTAGTGTTGATCAGATGATCATCAAAAACCCTGCACAGGTTTTTACACCAAAACCATGCGCAACTTTTTACACCAAAACCCTGTGCAGCTTTTTTATAGTTGATCAGATGAACACCAAAACCCTGCGCAACTTTTTACACCGAAACCCTGCACAGCTTCTTACATCAAAACCCTGCGTAGCTTTTTACACCAAAAACCTGATCAGCCTTTTACACCAAAACCCTGCGCAGCTTTTTGGTGCAAAACCCTGCACATCTTTCTACCACTACTCATCCGCATATGAAAGCAAGAGAATAGAGATGTTTAGAGATTTGGGAAATATCAAGAGATTTAGACAAATCAAAGATGACACAGCAGCCTGCATAGATGATATGGACTGAGGCATCGTGGATGACATACTCGCCATGATCAACACGGAAGACGCGAAAGAAGATGACAGGATCTTGTCTCTTGTAGACACCACAATTAATGTTGCTGCTTCCTCATCCAACACATCATCATCGTCATCTATGGCTTACACTGCAGCCGAGGCCATAGGCACTACCCGTCAAGACGATAGCCTGTCTCTAGCTATATGTTTTGACAGAAAACAAAAGAAAAGGGAAGTGGACAGTTTTGATGATGAAGAGGACGACGTCATTGAACCTATTTTGGCCGAAAGCAAAAAGAAATTAAAGAAGGACAACGTTTTCGAGATCAACACCGCGACGGAAGATAACACTCCCAGTCTAGATTCGTTAGTTTTCTTTCCCGATAAATCTCTAGCAGGACTGAAAGACTTTACCGACAAGACTATTACTACTGTAGTTCCTCTTTCGCCTAAAGAGAGCATCAAAAAGATTGATTCTGCCATGATGTGCACGCCGGCACGCATGCCCAGTCACGCCGCCACCTAAGACTATATACTAAGCGTGCTGACAGCTGCGCTGAAAACCAAGGTTAAAGTACTTGGTTTGGACGATAAGAGGACAAACAACATGACGTACTGCGGAAAGGTAATGGATCTGCTCATCGTACTGTACTTGAACACGTGCGGTCAGCGAGACCCGACTGTATTCCATTACCAGTATATTCCAGTTATACACAATGAACTCGTATCGCAGACAGCTTCTACGGGGTTGCCAATGGGCACCACCAGAAGATACTTTATCGCAACCATGAACGAGTTGTCGTTCTACATGTACAGGCCCGAACTCAAAGAAACGTCCAAATACTCGCAGACGAGAAGACAGAAAAGGAAGGCCATGATGGAGAAGCTCTTGGGATGAGATGAGGGCATGCAGGATCAGAACCCCCTGTGATAATGGATCTTTTATAAAGCCCGTCTATGGCCTGGCGAGGGTCAAACTCTGGAGCGCCCTCTCTTTGCTAGGAACTCGTCTGTATTTCAAGCACAAATTCGAAGATAGAGATGGCCGTAATCGCAATTAGGATCTCTAATATAGACGTCGGGGAAGGAATCACGGCCGCTGCGGATGTCATGGATGTCGTCTCTTCTGCATTAGAACAAGATGTTCGTGAAATTTTTATTGAAACTCTCTACGGAAAAACAAAATGTGTTTCATAACATTATAAAGAATGAGGACGTCAGTAACAATGTTGTGCAAACACTGATTGCGGACAACAGTGCTACTATTACCGTGCACGTCTCTCAACCGAATAGAGGCAGCAACAGTTTTACTTTTCTGTCCTTTTCGATCTTTAACATGACTGTCAAGACTTGCATTGTGACCAAAGTCTCGGAACAAAAGGAACTCATCACCAGCTTCCCCGTCGTACACATCAGTTCTCTAGAAGGGGTATTTGAATGCAAAGAAAAGAATAGAGTGGACCCAAATCCATGCGGTTACAACCTCAAATGGTTCTTGTCCGACGCTTTGAAGAACCACGTCATGAATGTCCAGATGGACACCGGCGACGTTATCTTTTGAGAAGAGAGCAGCAACATCGACGAGGAATCCTTAAAAATCAGCAAAGACATGGCTTCGTTCACCGCAGGGTGGGGGGTGAGATATGTTGTTTGAATCCGGACCACAACGATACTAAGCTGAGCATGAGGGTTACTGTATCACCTTTTTCTTGGCAAAAGTCTAAGAAAATTGTAGTCAATGAAGAAATGAACGAAAAACTGATGGATCTCTACCACAAGGACGAAGGCATGGGTACGAAGTTTACGTATACCAGCGATATTGCTGTTAGGGATACTAGGACTAATAGAATTTATATATTGTATACTGTTAGAAAAAATGTTTTTCGTGTTCTTTTCAGTGTTAAAGACTGAATAAAAGCTTTAAAAGTAACTTGTTTCATTACTGCCGACACCAGTTAAGCTGGATCCTAGGTAATACGCCTCAAACTGGCGTCGTCGGTATCGTTGGTCTTTTCAGAACACAAATTCGTATATTTTGTAAATGAAAATATCTACTTGGTGGTGTCCTTTTCTTCAGAATAAAAACTCTGGAAGCTCCGATTCGTCCAGGACAAAAAAAAATCACGTTTACAAAAAAACATTCTTTATTCAAAGGAAAAGGTCTCATCATCAACAATCCTCTCAAACCCAGATTCTCGCACAGCCGAGATACGGCAAGTTCTACCGCCTCTCTGTAGTAAACACCCGGCAGCTCGACCACAGAACCGCCCTGCAGCAAGCTCTTCTCTATCATCCCGTCTCTGTCCATCATTCCTCCAAGGAACCTCCTGTCGTCCGGATTGTACACCGCTCCCGTAGCGAACGAAAATGCCCCATCCCGTATCCTCTTGTCGATCCTGGCCTTGCTCATGGGCGCTGCGGGCTCATCAAACAGGAAGACCACTACGTCTAGCTCTCTGTTAAAGCGAGGTCCAAATGCCGCCTTCACCATCTTCTCTGTATTGTAATCGGCTATCGACATGTCAAACTCGTCGGTCCATCTCCTCCTGTTCACTTCCTGCAGAGCCACTGTGCACAGCAGCACAAAGTCGAGCGACTGGCACGTCGCATTGACGCAGGTCGCAGTGCACTTCACTTTCCCCGCCAACAGATCCAGCACCTTTTTGAACAGACGTTCGTTCTTGTCGTCCAAAATGATAATCTGACAAT
Organism: Scylla paramamosain; assembly: GCF_035594125.1. Taxonomy (NCBI): domain Eukaryota; kingdom Metazoa; phylum Arthropoda; class Malacostraca; order Decapoda; family Portunidae; genus Scylla; species Scylla paramamosain. Next base: position 10,237,065 of record NC_087182.1, read on the forward strand.
TTTTGCAGTGTTGAACCACCCTATCGGCGCGAATGTCGACCGTTCTGTCAAAGTCGATCTCGACGGACGTGTTCATCTCGTCCAGCGCAGCGAAGTCAGCTGATCTACCAGGTTGCATAGCTGGTCATACACTTTGTCGTCGACCCTGAGCTTGTTGCACATTAACCCTTTCAAGTCTAGAGTGTTAGGGTCGACGTTTTTTGTTAAAGAGAACGTCGTCATAGACCATACAATTGAGTATTCTCTAATCTTTTCGAGCGAAAGCTTGGTTGAGCGCTTCTTGGTCGCTGGTATCAGCCCCTCCTCCTCTTCCTCCTCTTCTATATTGTTTACTTCGTCTTTTTTGACGACGTCTGTTGCCTCTTCTTCATAACCGTTCATATACCATGCTGATGTCGCTGCCTTACCAGACAACACTGCTCGTACCAGTGTATCTGAGCACAGGATGCCCGTATCGAAGCACAGGGTTCTTTTTTTGAGACTGAACCCACTCGTGCCTGTGGAGTACGTTGTCAATGTGTCAACGTACTCTTTAATCATTGATTCAATGTTCTTTGCATTGGAACGGACCATCTCCATCACCATCCTGATCATGATGGGCACCACGCTCAGGCTCTTGACCACGCTCCCCGGCACCAGCCCTCTCATCATCTTGGTGTCCCACTTGACGCTCTCGTTGTTAAAGTATCCGGTCGGAATGCTCCCGTGACTCTTATCGCCCGATATAGCCCAGGCCGAGGCCACCATCACGGTCAAGGATTTTTCCGCCGGCAAGACAGGGTTGTTGGGATGAATGTGGTTGTTCAACACCATAGCCATCGGGTTCAGCAGTTTTGCTTCTCATCCGTCTTGTACTTGTTGACCGTTGAAGAGGTTATAGACATGAACAGACTAGCCTCAAAAGAGGCACAGTTCTGCACGTGATGCGCTATGCCATTTCTATATTCGCTTGCTCTGTCAAACTGATGTCTTGGCAAGTCTCCCTTGCTTGGAGACTGCAGACCTTTCAGTTTTGTAGAATCGGGTATCCCCTTTTTCACAAACGTGCCTTTCCTATACAGGGTGAAGGCATCAGCCGCCTGCATGACTCCCTTGTAGAGTTCAGTACCCTTCTCTATCAATCTCGACGTTCTCCAATCGATCCAGTTGCCGTTCTCAATGTCCAGCATCCGACTGGCGTACATGCTGTACAGCGCATCCGTGTTCATCTCCAACCATCGATTGGATGTTGTGAACCACGCCTATAGCGATTCTTGGTCCGTGGCCCCTTCCTTTCTCAAAAAAATCATTCAACTTTTCGTCGTTCGCGGCCACCACCAGTATCAGCGTGGGGTTGTGGGCAATCACGTAGTCCTTATACTCTTCTGAGTGAACTTGTCTATGCTACTACTTTCTTCTCCTTTGCATGCCAGCAATAGCATCCGAACCCTTGGAACCTTCCCTCAAATGTATCATGTGGTACGTCTTCTTGGCAAAGAGAAAGGCCAAAAAGGCCAACCGCTCGTGTGCGATATTCATGAACGGCACGCCAGCGTCCCTCTTCTCCTCAAACTTGATGCCTTTTGTAGCCACGTTGGTGAAAAGAAGAAGAAAATTGGTAATCTTGTTCTTCATGACGGTGTCTATCCGGTAGACCGACCTCTCTTCGCCTTCTCACACAAACAGGCTTCGGCCGCCTCCATCTCCCAGTATGTTATGATTACAAAACACGGAATCAGTATCACCATACACTTGTTTGGCGTTGGGCAGAGCCTGCTGGATGGCGCATGCAATGTTGCCAAAGACGCATCTAGACACCGAAGTGATCTGGTTGGTGGTGGGAGAGTGACGCGTTCCTTCACCCACTCCCCCCTCTCGTCCTCCTCCTCCTGTCTCGGCAGAAAAAGAGGCTCCAACACTCTTGCGAGATCGGTTAGCTCTGAGACCCAAACAACCGTAGATTGAGTTCATAGATACCTTGGTCATCTTCTCGCAAACTTTGTTTGTCCTTCTTTGGATCGATAGCGGCATAAAACTTAGCTTTTTGGTGCATCACTGTTCTGCTAGCCTTGTAATCCGCCTGCAGGACAGGGATCACTCCGTTCAGCACATCCTTCTTCGTGTTCCACGCTCTGACAAAACTTCCGACGTTAATCATCCTGGCCGCCCACTTCTTGAATACCTCATCATTGGCAGAGTCAAAGGCGTTGACGTGTCTCATTATCCTGTACAAAAGATCAAGGATGGCTAGAGAGTGGCCAGGAACAGCGTTAACGATCAAAGCGATCCTGTCGAATGCGTGATTGACCGCCCAGTCCAGATCAGAATCAGTGCCCATGTACGAGTAGCCCATGTACGAGCCTCTCTTTAATCTTTTCGTCGGTTTCTCTGTCAAAGTCAGCGTTGAGCATTGCCAGCAGCCCCTTCATGGTGGTACAGGTGCCGCAGGTGACGTGAGCCGCCAAGCCGGCGTCTTCCAGCGCCATCACTACCAGTGCGGGCACCATGTACTCCAAATCCGACGGGTTGATGTGCATGTCGTCATTTACATTAGCTGGAGGTCCAAACTGCAACTGTATTCTGGAAAATAGTCCATCCCTGCGGCCGTTATGGAAAATCCCAGAGGTTTGTCCCAACACCATTTCCTATGACTGCTGTCGTTCTTCATCTCGTCCCAAAAAACATTCAACTTCTTCCCCAGTTGGGTTCTCTTTACCCTATATGTGCTGTCTATTCACCAGGACTTGACGACAATGTCTATGGGTCTGTATCTGTCCAAGACGTAGACGTTGGCTCTGTCAACCGAGTCTAGTACGTCATCAACCTCATCAGACGCAAGATACTTCATCGTCACTCTGTCCCTGAGATTAATGACTTGCATGTGCATGACAAACGTAGAGGTGCAAAAGTTGTACTGGCACATGGTAGAAGGGTACAGACTAGACATGTCGACCGTCTGCAAACACGTGAAATCGACTGACGTTGACTGACCATGCCTCCTTTGGTCTCTGGGGCCATAGGATGCTTTTGAATGCCGCTCCCCTTCTGGCCCATGGATCAGCATATGGCACCATCTCTGATGCATAGAAGGGTCGGCATGTTGGCCGTGACGACAGACTCAATCAACGTCGATTTGTCGTTGTCGATGCACACTGAAGGCTGTCTGACATCCGACGCTCCATCTCTCACATAGTAGTATTCAGACTGAGTCTCTTCTTTCTTTCTGTTGTGTGGCGATGAAAGCAACCAAAAGTTCTTGCTCTTTGAGTCACCTGCCGTGACGTTCGTTAGCCTAGAGATGTGTTCTATCATGAGGATGATAGTGATGGCCGTCTGGTGATGGCCGTCCCTTCCATGCACGCGACCAGGAACGTGGTAATCACGTTGGCGTCAAACAATGCTTCATGGACAATCTGCTTCTCGGTTTTTAGTTTGCAATGCACAAACATGTCCGTAATTAGGTTGACTCCTTCCAGACTCCTTCCTAGGACATACGAGCCCCCAATTAAGAAAAATCTGTTGTTATCCATGCTTATACAAGAATTCCCGGCCGCTTTCATTTTGAACACGGTAGCCAGGTTCTTGGCAGAGAGTGACACGCCCATGGGCGTGCTCTTGTTCTCTCTATTGCCCATGAAGTTGGAGAGCGAGGCGACGCCAAAGTTCGTGCACGACAGGCGCAGATGATGCGCTCTCATCAGGAACCATCTCATCGACACGACCGGGTTGTCCAAGAATGGCATGCCTCTCTTTTCAAATCCGACAGAAGCGTCACTCCTGTTGATGAACCTTCTCAGATTTGTGTTTTTGTTCTTCGACGCGAGATTGTTGAACGTGATGTCGGCGCCAATGTCTATTCTTCTGTCAAAAATAATTAACCTAATTAAGGACACCTCGCCCGTTATAGACGAGGTTGGAATCAATAAGATCGCTGAGTTCCATAACTTCACCCAAACAATACAGGAATTTCCTGTCTTTTGTCGATGAAAAGCGCAAATATTGGATGAGAAAGAAGGCTATACAGTACAACGCCTGCGGCGACGGCAACGACGATAGCGTGTATCTGGGTCTAGCATCTGTGTCGACCACCAAGACTATGCAAATGACTGATTGGTTCTGGCTGTCAGTATTTGAAGATTGTGACAACTACACTGACGATGAACATGGTGGTAGCAGGCTATTTTTCTCTAAGCTCAATTCCTATGCGGCCGTGGCCACTGATGCAGACAGGGAAGACTCGGTGTCTCTAAAGAGTGAAATGAAGGCTAGACCGGCTCAAGTTAAGAACAAACTAGCCGACATCGAAACGTTCATCGTTGGAGCTGCCAAGACTGATCTATTTGACGATAACAACGTCGCTCTGAGCAATCTTTTGACGTCTCAACGCCTTTATGCCAGAATGATGGCTGCGGTGAAGATAAGAAACAATGACTCCGCCCTTTTCTCGTCTTCCTCCAAGCGTCAATTGTGTTTTCAGCCTTCAACACCTTTTGAGACCACGACTCTAACGCCCGCACTTCGAGGTGCTCAGTGGTAAAACCTCTTTGGTAACTCCTCGCGCAACACTGTGGGATGCAGCTATCGCACCGGTCCCCCGCAAGCGCAAATCGAACCTGCACGATGTTTTGACGACCGGTTCTACTTTGAACAGACCGTCTTTACCAACTATTGTGAGAAGGCCGCCTACAGTAAAATTGTAAGAACGGTCAACATCAAACTGCACAAGGCGTTGAAGGCGGTATCGGTAGTGGCAGTCATCACGCCGCAATTAGATATTGCCAAGACGAGGACTACGACATATTAATGACGAATACAAAGACATGTTAACGACAAATACGAAGAAGAAATGATGGACATTTCATCCGAATCTTCCTCCTCGTCTTCTAATGAAAGCTCTATGGATTACCTCTATTCTTCCGAGGAAGAAGATCAAGACAAAGACGCGGGCAAACTCAGAACACACTCAGAAGCACTAGACACATTGGACACTATGGCCGTCCCTCTAGGTAGGCTGTATGCGTGCGGAGACGATTACGATACCTTCGAAGAGAAGAATAACGTTTTCGATAGAAACTTCGGCAGAGGTAGGGTAGGGTAGGAGGAGGTGTGTCTGACTATAGTACGGATGACGAAGACGAAGATGATGATGAATACAAGAACCCCTACAGCAAGAGTATAAAACGCACAAAGGGGGTCGTTTATGGGGCCAGGTTCCTCTCCGGAGGTTCTTGAGCGGGAACCTCACAAAATACGACGACGGAGACGATTACAACAATCTCTTTAATGAATCCACCACCACTGCATCGTCTTCGTCCGACGGAGAAGGTTTCATGAGAGGCAGGCAAGATCAGCTCGCGCGTTCCTCAAGCGAGACCTGCACCAATTTGTACCTAAACACGTCTTGATTGACAACAAGGATAGGATCACCATGGTGGAATACACTTCTGACAAAAAAGCAACGGAATTCTACAAGATGTACACTTCTGCAGACATAAAAGACAGGAAAGAGCTCAGAGACAAACACAAAGTGACTGATGTTACCCATCTTCGGGAATCCGGGATCCAACGAATTGACTTTAGACGTTCTTTGGTTAAGAGTGCCGCCGTAATTATCAATACTCTCAAAGATAACAGCGGTCTCATATACTCGGCCCTGTTTATCAACAGCAACAACATTCACAAACGCTGAAAATGTAGGAAACGAGCTTCTCTTTTCATGGAAACTTGAAGAAATTGTCGATAAAAGAAACGTCTGCATCAAGGATGCATCAGCCTCCGCCCCTACCCTCTTCAGTGACGAATACAGCAGCAGCAATAAATCTTCCCTTGATGACAAGGTGGACAACGGAGGCTATTTACACACGCCTCTCGTCAAGATGGCCGCTTCCATAAGAAATAACAAAACCGGAAACCGACTGTCCGTGAATGAATTCTTGTCCGACATGAGCCACTTGGATTGGCTGAACAGCGTGGCCGTGGTATTCGCTAGACATTTTAGCGTTTCAACCGGCTACGCCCTCGACGAGACTTAAAGTAACAACAGTCCTAAAGAGCTTAAAGAGCCTAAGGAACTTCTCCAAACTCATCCCGTCCACCGACGACAGCAAAGTCGACATCAAGTCTACTCTCTTTAGCGACATCTTCAACACAAGGTCTCTACTATCCTATTGCGTTCATGAACCATCAACTCGGGGGCAAGAGTGAGACGGACACCAACGAGATTGAAACCGAGTTACTGACGTTGGTCAGGGGTGTGAACTCGCGTCAACTGTACACTTCGGATCTGGGGTGGGGGGCACCGACGGGCTGTTGAACCGGCTAATGTCAAAGAGAGTGACTGGCCCGTCCGGCATGAGAGGCAGGCTGTCCCTGTTTAGAATGTCACTAACCGACACCGTTCTCAGCAAGGGAGATTACAGAGACGGTGGGAGAGTGAAGAGCGCGGTATCTCTGAAAGTGCCCCGTTGAAGGGGAAGGGGGCACCATAATAGAAAACTCTATATTCTCCAAAAAGTGTAAAGATCTCGTCAACTTTTGCAAGGAATAGAACATTCTCCTCACCAACGCTTCCGGACCCGTGAATTGGTTTGCCAGTGGCGTCAAAGACATCGTGTCTGCGCTGCGATTGGATGAACCTGCTTCGGATGATGTGGCCTATGACCCTCTCGCCAACAGACTTATCTGTAGCGAAACCGCCGCTAACAGAGGCGCTTTCATACGTTTGTCAGCTCACGGTAAGCTGTTTTCCTGAACGGATATCATAACAAGACTGGCTAGGAAAGCGATCGAAACTCATGAGGCTAATAGCATCACCAAAGATAAGCTAAAGACGATCCTCGATAATATCAAGACACGCAAGGTGGAATCAATAAAGAAGCCATTCGGAAAGAAGACTATCATCCAGCACCTGCATGATAGTCGTTCTCCAACAATGTGTTACTTAAATCGCGCCAATTCATGTTCTCCATCACCACATTAACCAACGCCATGTCAAAGTGCCTATCGTTAGAATTCAACAGGTATTCACTTAAATCATTCAAACGCATACTGAGAACTCTGCCATCTTGACCGACACCAAAACTACGCTAAGGAATCTAGAAAACAGGTTCCAGGCGGCTGTGGCAGAGCTGAAGCAGTTCAAGCAGATAAGGGAAGAGGGATTGACTGTGCCCAGAAACGTAATCGATAACGTGTCTAATAAATTGTGTACTCTGGAAGATGACCGTTTTATTGGAACTTTTCAATCTCAAGGAAGCCAAGAAGAACATTACCAGAGCCTTGAAAGGAGTACACGTACAACACATTGCTCTATTAGAGATGATAAATTCAGCCATTAGCTCGAAAACAGAAGAGGCCGAGGAGGGAGAAGAAAGCTCTTCTTTTCTCTCCATCTCCAAACGCCAGACCAAGATGATGAACATGTCGCCTTGCGGCAAGTACATGATCCATCCTCTGACAAAAATACTGGTGAAGAGCACTGGAGAGAATTGACAAAAACAAGAACATCATGCTCAGATCTCGTCTATACGCCATGAGGAAAGGAAGAGATCTTAGAGACATTGTATCCTTCAGTAACGAAGATGTAGAAAGCATAGACAAACTCTTCAAATATCTTAGCTCGGCTCTCACAGACGCTGCCTCCGCCGCCAAAATAATAATAATGCCCCTTCCAATAACCAACAACAACAAAAGAGTGGTGTCAGTGGGCACCAATCGGTGATAGTTTATTGCCATTCAAAAAGTCCATTTCGTACATCCCGTTGGCTTCAGAAAACAAGCAGCACTCGTCCTTTACTACTAGTCTTCCTCTTAGAGAATGTACGAGTCTCGCCGGACAGGGCTCAGTAGTGAGCGACTCCAAGACCAATGACAAGACGTATAGGTTCCTAGATCAACAAGAAGCTCACGATCTGTCCTCCATCATCAACATTCTTTCCAAGCACAAGTTCGGCGAATACAATCAAGCGTCTATCGTTTCTCTCTTTAATAAATCTCAAAAGTACATCACCAACATTGGACAGTCCACCGAGTCCCTTTCTATACCACAGACGTCCGTCTCCGGAAAGACGACGATAGCCCCCCAGAAACGCATGACAGAGTACGTCGATAAGGTAGTCTCTGACCTATCGAACACGGCAGAATACAACGAACTGTCGGACGTCTACGGTGACATGATGAGCGCTCTGATCTCTTCCGCCTCTTAAATCCCGCTCTTTCTTTGCTAATCCTCCAAAGATGGGCGAACAGCCCAGGGCCGATTATGATACAATCAAAGTAGTATCGGAGATGAAACAGCTAAAATCTTCGGCCATCGAATAGTATGTCAAGATATTGTCCACTCTAGAACGCTACGAAAATGAGCCTTCGCCGTCTCCTCTCATTCATGCGTATTCTCAAGGAAAACATTGCGCCCTCGCTATCGATGGGAGAACTGGGAGAGAAGATGAAACTGTACATCTCTCTGATCTCTGCCAAATCAAGACTCGAGAACACACTCACATATGGCCTCTCCAACTCCTCTTCGGTGGATGTCAGTCATTTGAAACCTCTCAACCCTACGGCCGTGTCCAAGAACATTGAGGTTACCTTCACCTACAGGAACGTACCTCCCGTCTTTGTAATGGCTCTGCCAGAGAAATTTGCCGCGCTCTTCCAACAAGAACAGTGCGACCCCGACTACATTATCGAAAACGGGCGTTTGCTGACGTCTTTCCTCAATCACCCCAACACTAATTCCATGGCTAGGTCTGCTCAAGCCAGCATGGGCGCCGGTGGCGGTAATGCCTTGGCAATGTTCTTGAGGAGAACAAACGCCTTATCATTACCAAGTTGCTATCTGAAAACCAGAACCTGTTGAATGCCATCGCAAACACAATGTATTTTGGCGCTGGCGTTGGCAGCCACGGCAGTAGTGACAATGATAAGGTTCATGATGTACTGGGCGATATCAAATACCAACAAAAAATGACGTATGAGAATGCTAGTAGGGATGGAATGAAGACATTGTTTAGCCAGAAATGAACTCCTTTTTTGGATAATAAAGATCAAATTAATTTTTTGGAACTTTTTATTAAGCCTTTATTAAGCCCCAACGAAACCGGCGACATCAGTTGAGCCGGGCTTGATCTAGAGGTATACAGGTATCCATGATGCTCGAGTTTGTGTCTAGTGCTTTGGTCACCACCGTTATTATGCAAATAGAGAAGACCTAACCATATAATCGTTGGTCAGACCTCATCTAGACTACACTGTGCAGTTCTGGTCCCCACATTACAGGAAAGATATAGGTCTATTAGAATCAGTAAAGAGGAGAATGACTAAAAGGATACAGGGGATGAGGAGTATTCCTTATGAGGCGAGGTTGAAGCTGTTAAATTTACATTCTTTAGAGAGACGTATGTTAAGAGGGGACTTGATAGAAGTCCTTAAGTGGTATAAGGGTTATAACAAGGGAAATGTAAGCAAAATTCTTAGGATCAGCAACCAGGGTAGAACAAGAAATAACGGGTTCAAGCTTAAAAAATTTAGGTTTAGGGAGGAGATAGGAAAAAATTGGTTCTCAAATAGAGTGGTAGATGAGTGGAACGGACTCAGTAATCATGTAGTTAGTGCTAGGACACTAGAGAGCTTTAAGAGAAGATTAGACAAGTTTATGGATGGGGATAACAGATGGAAATAGGTAGGTGTGTTTCATACAGGGACTGCCACGTGTAAGCCTGGTCGCTTCTTGCAGCTTCCCTTATTTCTTATATTCTTATGTTCTTATAATATACAAGGAGATTGCTACTTCATACCTCTGGCCTAGTGTGACTGAACCCATCAAAGAGAAGGGGATAATGCGTCATGTTTGAAAAAGGGAAGAGATTTGGAAGGTGTAGTTGTTCGTAAACATCTTGTCGACATGTTTTTCTGAGTGAAAATATAATTGAGTAAAGTGTTTAATTTTTTACATCTAAATTTTTTGAAAAGTCCGCGATATCGTTGGGTTTTTTTTCATAAAAAGCTTTGTAACACAAATTGATACAATACAAAAATTATGACTATCAAACAATAAAAATTAAAGATCACTAACGCTTCCAATACTTCATCTTTTTTTTCTTTATTTATGTGATAACGAATTTTTCTAGCTTCTTTTCTGAACCTCTGAGTCAGCAGGGTCGACAGACCAACAATCTTTATATCCTTCTGACCACCCCCCAGTGACTTGAGCATCATCGGAGATGTAATAGAGCCTGGAATTACAAATATAGTAAACAAAGGGTCCTTTCTGTATTCTTCTCAACAGTAGAAAAAAACAATGAAAACATAAATGTTTTACAAAATGTTGTTTTTATTGTTCAACAAGAAACAATATAATATCATTCTAAGACAATCCCTTAGGTTCTGTGTTATTAACTAGCAAGGCCCTAGTAACAGGAGTAGTTCCTATGCCATCTTCATTATCATCGTCTTTTTCAGGAGGCTGTACTATTTCAGAAGTGGTTTATCTACTGCGGTTTTACGGGTATCTTTATGATCAACGAGGAGACAGACTTGGGCGCTACAGCCCCTACATCCACACAAAGTAATTCGTCGTCTATAAAAATTACTCTTTTTCTAGAGATGTCGACTCTAAACCTGAATTGGCGTTATCTCTTCACATTCAAGAAACAGGACACATAGTCTAAATCCAAACTAATAGTGTCGAGGGCCACTACGTCTTCTTGCACGGTCCACACGAATACATCCGAATCCGGGTTCTCTTTGTTCACGTTATACATCTTCAAAGTCTTCATTTTGGTCACACCTGTTTTCATCCAAAGACGTCTATTCTCATTGTTTCAACGGGCACCTTTTTTAGCATCAGTGTTATTTTTAAAATCGGAGAATACTTTTTTTCGAGTAGGTTGCTCTGCAACATGCCGTGTTCTGCGGCAACGTCAAGTTCTTTTTTTAATAGTCGCCTGCAAGGAGATTGTCGAATGCGGCATGTTTAATGGTTAGATCACTGACGATACCACTTATCGTGCTCTTGGTCAATGTGGTTTGTTTATTCACTTCATCTTCTGTCAGAGTCTCGATGGCATCAGTGTCGGCAGCGATGGTTTTCCGATATTCTTTCTTCGATCTGAGGAGTTAGCACATTATTTGCCCTGTCGATGAGTAACGTCTTCCCACAGTTCTGGAAAACCGATTCCAGTGCTGTCTTTCTGTTCCCTTCTACCATTTCTTCTTTGGATGCCATCACAAAAGACCGTCATCTATGCTTATTGCACTGTTCGAGGAGGAAGAAGAGCCCACAACGCCATCTTTTTGTTTACTTGTGGTTTTTTTTCTCTCCACTGGAAGAAGAATAAGACAGAGCCATTTCTATCAAGACGAGCATAGAAAACACTATTAGAAAAATTAAATACCCAATGAAACCAAAACGGTATCTTCATCAACTTTTCTCCTTCCATCCTTTTCTTTTCTGTCTCAGTTGGCCACGAGGATCTTTTTTTCAAAGTAACTCGTTATAACATTTTCCATATTCTTTGATATGTTAAACAGACCCTCCTCGATATGCGCCTTCGAGTCTATGGTTACCAGCCCCCTCCTGGAAGGAAGAATGGCTCCTCCTCTCCCAGATGGATTCAACTCCTTTATTAGAGTCACGCCCATCAATTCATAAGAAGATGAGTTAGGATCCAATTGGACCTCGAATATGTTCTTTATGTTTTCAAACGGGTCCGCTTTTAACTGCTCTACTACATCGTTGAGGTCGTCTTTAAACTTGTCAGGGAAGTCTTGTCCACCACTGTTCTATGATACTCTTTTCCAATGTAGCTTTGAAGTGGAGATCTTCATTGATGACTGCGTTGGCGCCCATCACCATTTTATTTGTAAAGTCTAACCGGTAACGCTCCGCAATACACGTTAAAAGTATAGCGGCAGCAGAACGGGCTTTTTTGAGCTCTCCCTTTTCGAAGACGCGTAGAAGTCACTCCTTTTCCTTTTCTCTGTCGATGTCTCCTCCTCCCCTCATAGGGGGGTATAGTCCGCTAGCGTATAGCGCCATTTCACAATATCGTTAGACGGCAAGTTCCTGCAGTCCTCTGAAAGGAATTGGCCTCTCGATCTGAACAGACCCGGTAGGAATAGAGTTGCAACTGTAATCTTCTTTGGTTTTACAAAGAATAGCACGTCGTTGGGCGAATCTGAAGAATACCCAGGAAATAACTGCTGTCTACGAAGTAAAGAACCCTCCGAAGGTAAAATGGCTTCCTTTCTTACAGATATAGAGAAGGGTTCTATAGACTTGCCGCACGACGAGTAGCCGTTCTTGACCGTGTACGTTTCTGTCTCGTGACTCGTCTTTAGACGTTTCTTGGCCGGTTGGTGCGAGGACGAGGAGGCTTTCAGCAGTATCATCTCCGTGAGTGCCTTGAAGAGATCGCCAAAAACAGCCACGCCCTCTTCCCGGTCTAATCTTTTAGACATATTATTGTCGAAATAGTGCAAATCGGGCGTGAACAATAGAAAGATGGAATAGAAAGAACGTTGTCCACGGGCGTAGCTCTGACATTGTCCAGGACGGATAGCTCTCTGAGTTGCGTTTTTATATCGCTTTTGTCTATCATGTTCGAGTGCACGAGCCTGTTGACTCTGGTGTGTGTGTTTTGCAGTAGATGTCGTAGATGTCCAGTCTGACTGGCGCGTCCACTAGATGCAAGTTGCGGCTGAAAGCCTCCACTAGGGTTATGCACTTGCTGTACGTGTCTAAGTCGAAGAACCAATCTTCGAGCACTTCTTTGGTGAACTTGGGTCGGTTCGTCAGACTCATTAGGCTGTTGTCTTCTATGATCGCGGCAGGCGTTTCAAACAGCACGTCGACTAGATCCTTTCTACTGTCTTCGTACGTATCGGATATCAATTTGGCAAGACTAAACAGAGATACACGCCTATAGAACTCGTAATAACACTCGTAATACAGATCCACGTCCACTTTAGCCCTGTCCTCCTCTCTTGTTATGAATCTAATATCCTTCTTGGGCCTCCACGGACCAAAGAGCTTTAAGGTTTCAGTCACCTTCTCCTGTTCGTCTTCGCCGCTGATTACGTCCAATTCGGACACCTTCACGTCGACGTATATCGTCTTGGCGTCCTCTGGTGGGTCCGGACACAGTATCTCGTACCCTTCGGCGGATGTCCGTTTGCTAACATCGCCGTCCAAACACGACTTCATGTCGCTGTATCTAGACACGATAGCCTCCGCCGCAGTGGACCTCCTCAGAGTATCGTTGATCTCTAGTTCCATGAGATAACAGCGAACAGAACAGTTCCATTTTTTTCAACACTTCCGAGTGTCTCCTGGTATAAGTCTAAAATAGACAATCTTTTTCCTGTCTTCTGACAGTTGTTCAGGTGACGCTCTTCGCAGGTTTTTGTATAAAGACAAGGAATCTATCTACATAATGGCCATTCTTGCAACTCCATTCGGCGTGGCAGTGGCCGGCGGAGCCAACTCGCCCGTGGCAGGCGAAGCAATGTCCACTTCTAGCAAACTCATAACGGTTCTCTCCTTTGCCACCGTCTTCTCCATCATTCTGATTGCCGTCTTTATCATAAATATCATGTGGCCGCCTGCCTCTGGCGACAAGACAGAAGAAAACGCCGAAGCAGGTAGTAGAGACAGTGAAGGTGAAGAGAAAATTAAATCTTCGGGGACTATAAAGGGAGCAGCTATTAGGAACTACATCGGTGTTGCCATGTCCACAATCATGCTCATGACACTCACGTCCGGTTTTTATTTTGATAATGCCATGTAGATAAAGAGAAAGATTTAAATAAAAGATAGATTGGGGTAAATTCCCTTTTATTTTTTTAGAAACCTGGTACAAAACTATTACAAAGGCATGAAAGGTAATTCAATTGACGTTCTAGTTGAAGTATAAAATTGTTTTGCTTGATGGCCAATTCGCTCATAAAGACAGCACGCATGTCTTGTTCTTTAAGCTACTCGTTCCGAATCCCCAACAGAACCTTCCTCGTATCGTCTTTCTTTTCTGTATTCTTTTCCATCTGCTCAATCTCCGAAGTGATGCTTTTTTATAATAACAGTAGCTTTTCTATAAGGCCCGTTGGTGAATGTATCGAGGTCCTTCTTACAAGTATCCAAGAGGCGGCGCAACTTTGAAAAGTCAGATTAGGCTCCGATGGTATCTCGGGAACACAGTGAAGTCGAAACCTTGTATTCAAGGGGCGACGGGTCTAAATCCCCGCACTCGTTCCTCAAAACAGATCCAAAAACTTTAAGTTGGTGATGAGTGACGTTTCGTGTGGAAAAGTTCCAGGTATGCCCAGATAGGTCCAACAGACTGCCCTTGGGGACGGGTCTGACTGATCTCTTGACAAAATCTTCCACAAAGTTACTGTAGATCTTAGAACACCAACCATTTTTATAGTCATTCAGGCATCGGCCTTCGTAGGAACACGGCAGGTGCACGACAAAGATCTGAAACTGCCATACTTTCTCTCGAAGTTGAAGTCGCTCATGGGAGGCGTCTTTAGGATACATGGCCAGGGAACTGCCGCTGTCGTCACTGTGAGGTAAGCTTTGGCGCATGGCTTGGCAAAGATCTGATCGCATAGCACACTAGCCCCGTCCGACATCCTAGCCCCCTCTTTCTTGTCTTCCCACTCCGAGACCGCTTTAATATTCGTATCGACTTTCATTACGTGGTCATACTTAACGCCATTAGGGGCGTTCTTGTTCTAGGAAGAAACGGAATTTGCAGTCAAGGGGTCATGGTCTTAGACTAGAACTTCATAGACGCTAGAGCCAATAGCGAAGGAAGGGATATTGGTAATGCATAGGTCTATTTTGTGCCGCTCTCCTTCAATGAGCACAACAAATCCTCCATCACCTTCATCCCCCTCTAGTTCTTCCTTGACATCCCCCTCTAGTTCTTCCTTGACAAAGTTGATAGCATTAAAGATCTTTCGCTTATTTTCGGCGTTGAAAGGACAATTGTTTCTGTCCAAGTGTCAGCAGATGGATAGACAGAGGGGAGGGGCATCGCCTCGCTTGCTCTCCACCTTGACTGAACAGCTAGGTCTAAAGTCGTCGTTGACTATGCGACGTTTCACGCCATCATCTGCTAGTGGTTCTTCTTTCTCTGAATCAGAATCGGAATCGGAGTAATTTTCCTCCTCCTCTTCCGAATCAGAGCAGAAGACGGACCCATCTTCATCATCTTCGTTGACCCTGCTATATTCAATCTTGTTAAACGTTACAGTGTTGTAACCGTTGTAGGGCGCGGTAATCTATTCAGCATCATTGGCCAAATTGACCAATTCTTCCACATCTTTTCTTTCATTGTCTTTGAAACTTTCCGATTGCATGCAACTGCATCGTTTATTTCCGATAGCAGAGCTGAGAACTTCTATAGTCAATCCGCTATGATCAGAGAGTTTGGTGATAGGCTTATGATCGTTCTCGTCCTATACAATGCCGGTGGACCTAGTGGCGGCGTACACCTGTCGACCCAAAAGGTTTCAGATATGGCGTATCTGCCATCGTGGCCGTAGCGATCAACCACGCGAGCAACTTCATAGGGTAGGCCTCGATGAGACCATCTAACTAACCATCATCGTGTCTTGATGAGACACGATGAGATGTTAGTGATCGAATCATCATCGTCATCCTCTTTCTTTTTACCTTCTTTCTCTTCATCGATAGGAACCATTGGAACAGGTGTATCTTCTTTTTCTTTTTATGTTGTTTGTTATGCTTTGTTTCTTTCCTCAAGCCGTCTATTATAGCTGTAGTTACCTTATCGAGGCAATCTTCACAGAACCTGCAATGCTTAAAGTACACTCCACTGTTATAAGTTGGTCTAGGATTGAATTCTCTATCCAGTTGACTTATGACGCTAGACATCACGCTATCCCTGATAATGTTCAATTTCTCGACAGGAACTTCTCCTTTTGTTGCTTACTGGGCGCATTCTCCGGTAAGGTGTTCGTGAATGGGTTGCTGCTGCTCAATGTCCTCTTCCTCACGACGTCCCCCTCCTGTCTTGGGAATTCGGTGAGCCCCAGCCACTTTGCTAGCTTCTCAAAAGGACCCTTCACTGTCTTTTTTTTCTTACGCTGCTATTGATACTACAACAAGATAGCTACTTTTATATCTTCTTGATCAATGTGTGTGACTCGTTTATTTCTTTAATTAAGTGACGGTATTCTTCCATTTTCAAACCCCAGATACGAATGGAATTATTTTATGGCTGAACTGGTGTCGCCAGTGTCGTTGGGACTTTCAGAATAATTTTTTCCAATCTTCTTAACCATCAAAAACCTGCAGAGCTTTTTACACCAAAACCCCGCGCAAATTTTTAGGGATCGATCGGATAAACATTAAAAACCTGCACAGCTTTTTACACCAAAACCCTGCGCAGCGTTTTTAGGGTTAATCAGATGAATATCAAAAAACTTGCACAGGGCTTTACACTAAAACTCTGTGCAGCTTTTTTAGGGGCTGCAGCACAACAACGAAAGAACAACACGCAATAGTTGCGTGTTGTTAACCCTCAACATCTTGGCACACCTAAGGACACTAATGCCAAGATATTGAGGATTCATGCAGAAGGTTAATATAAAACTTCTGAAAAGCACAACGATACTGGCGACACTTTTTGAGATGGAACGTGTGAATGTAACTTGAGTTGTCGGTTCGGGCCAGAGCTTGAGCTCGAGTTATACGGCCAAGTCGTAGGTGGTATCTATCGAATCAAACACCCGTGTGAGCCAAGAAAACTTCTATTAAGTAAAAATGTTCATCAAGAGAACAATGATCGCACCTCGTAGAGTATTCTATCATCGTCTCACCCTATCGCCTTCTTGTATATTCCCTTCGGAACGGGCACGATCCCGTCTAACTTCTCCTTCTCGCCGTTCTCGTCAAAGACGGGCCATGTCTCTACGTATTTTACCGTCTTCTTGTCAAATTCTGTCCTTACGTGATCCTCTATCTTCTTCCACTCGCCGTTGTTGTGTGTTTGAGGCTGAGACACGACGTTAGACAGCTGAAACGTCGCCCAGCGCTCAGCGGCCAGCAGAAAATCAGCTGGGGGAGCTAAGTGGCCCCTCGACATCCTGTACTTCTTGTAGGCCAACTTGAAAGTTCTCCTGGAGTCGTTATCGTAGCCAAAAACGAGCTTCGAGTACCTCCACGGCGCTGTCACTTGCATGTCTATCACCGACGGATCCAAGAAAGAAGCAGAGGGGACGTGCCTAACCCAAACTGGCATTCAGAGTTCTGTCCCACTTGGATGAATAGATGCAAATTGAACGAATAGAGCAAATTGTCTACTATTTCCTGCCTTTGCTTTGAAAAAGGCTTCAAAAACATCGCCAGTTCTTTTGATAAAAGCTGAATTGACGGATTTACAACTGTAATACCTAGTGGCGGTGCCTGCCGTCATCCTTATCAGTTTGCCGTTTTCAGCCAAAACCTCACCATTCCCTCCCAACAATTTGTTTTATCTGGCCCCACCCAAGCAACGTCCTCAAAGAGCTCTCCTCCAGAAAATAAGAGGCCACAGCTCGCTTTTGGGTATATCATTTCGCCTCCATATTTGAAGAAGAGAGGTTGTCTCTTGCCATCAGAGACCAAACGTATACGAGCAGCATTCACCGAACAAGCTAGTGGCATTGGTAGAAAGAAGATAAGAACTGACAGGAGTACAGTGGAGACGTTCAATAACATCTTCATCGTTGATTTTGATAAAAAATGGTCGACAAGCCGCCGCCTTCCGTCGAGGACCAACTACCGAGAACCTGGGAAGAAGTCGACGAGATTCTAATTGATGAATTAAAAGTGCAAAACTATCTCTCCAGCTCAAGACGACTGAATGGAGAATGTTCGCTCTCACCGCTATTAATAATTACCGTTCAATACCCTCATTAACCTCATGCAGTGGTGCATATCTCGCGCTCTGGCCTTCATAACAAGTTTTGCGCCCAAGATTGAGGAGCTGAAAGAACGAGCCAGACAGATGAAGCGCGAACTGGACGAGTACCAGCATAGAATCTTGTCTAGCCCGTACGAACGTGAAAAAATCAACGAGTTGATGTTGAAAAGACATCTAGAGTTAACGGATCCGGACAAGAAGATCTGGTCTCGCCTCTGTAGAGAAGGATTGGTGCAGAGATATGTCAACACAGAGTACAATAAAGCCAGAAGGCAGCAGCCCTTGCCTCCCAATGAGGCTGCCTTCAATTACAACGTGAGGCGAGGCGAAACGGTGCTGGAGATGTCGAGCGCGCTCGCGCAGGCTGCGGCCTCTTTCTGGTCCATGGAAAAGAATCTGGGCAACTTTGAGTTCTTTGAAAAGTACATGAGAGCAACAAGCTCTCGGTGACCTACAGTATTCCTTACGAAGTACTGCCTAACAACACCATAAAGGTGCCGCGAAGGATCGAGCGGTACATAAACGGAGAGATCAAGTTTATGACCAAGTTGTGTACGCTGACCGTCAGCAACTACACGAGAGGACTCATTCTGTCATACATGGATATTTGGCTACGTGTACCTGACCTCTCAAGCGTACATGAAGGCCTTTTTTTATAAACAAAGTGACGGAGAGGGAGAATTTGACATTGTCATACTCCAAGATCAAACTCGTGCTGAAATCAATCAAGAAGAGAGCCGCTGCAGCGCCTCTGGTAGTCAAAAGGTAGCCGTAACATTTGCAAACCCGAGCCAAAGACACACGCCGAGGCCAAAGACTATGGCGAGCTAGTCAGGATGGTGAGGGGTAACCCCGAATGCAAGACAGCAAGTGAGAATTCTGATCTGGTTGTCATGTCGAGCGGACTGTTTACTAACAATGACGTTTTCAAGAAGCCATCTTCTAATGAGAAGAAGGAAAAAGAAGATAAAGATAAAGTAAACTCCTCATCCTCGTCCGCTCGATTGCGAGTGCCACGAGATCAACAGGAACCTGGTTGCTTTGACATTCGAGCCTTCGGAGGCGCGCCGTAAGATCTATGAAGAAGAATATAACAAAATGTTAATGTCTCAGTCTCATTTGCTAGCAGAGGTTGGCGTGTGCAGATATAGGTACTCGTTGAGTGCGAGCAGCGACAAGAAGACGCTGGTCATGCTGCAGTTGCTCAAAGAACGGTTTATTTATACGCAGAGAGAAGTGGCCGCGGCCATAGACTGGTCTAGGCTGGTTCAGTTTTTTCTGACCAATGACAAGAAGAAGAAGAACAACAAGAAGAACAAGTACAACATTCACGACGTAAAGAACAAGCTGTATTCTTTGAATCGTCGATACATAGAGCACTTTTCCACCACCGTGAGGAACAGCATGGCCTGCGACCGTTTGACGGAAGACTTGAATACCAAGTTCAATAGCGATATGTTCCCCCTGGGATGCAAACAAGACTCTTTTATCAGAACCAAGGCTGGACTAGTTGTGATGGAGCACGCCATGAAGGTGCTGGCCGACTTGTACTTACGAGAGGACAGTTACCCCAATTACATGCAGTTGGTCAGTGGAGGCGTAATACCTCAGTGCATTATCGAGGCGGCCACCAGATGCGTAACGGGGGCCGATTACGCGCGAGAGTATCACATAGACGAACCCTTTTGCAAGAGAGACGAAGAATATTTTGAGCTGATACCGATGTTTGGCATCAAATATTTGTTGTTTGTCGGTCCTGCCGACGTCAAGTACGCGTTTGACAACACTGCCATTAAGAACTGTCAGCCCAAGTCCGTGTTTAGGATAAAGAGAGACGACGTCAACTTTACAGAGGCTAATGTGGCACGGGGAGTAATCTCGAACGCGCAGTTGATGAATAACGTAGACGTGGCTAGGGTTCTCTTCTCAGAAAACAGCAGTTGCAAGTCTGTCTTTGAGGGTATAGCGACATTTTTAAAAAGAATCTGTCGACCGAAGACCCAAGGATGATGGATGACCACACGCCCTGGAGCAGCAAGAACACAGGCCAGTCGGGTCGAAAGACGACCGAGTTTAATGTAAACTCGGTGATGCTGGTGGTGCAGTACGATCTCGACGAGAACGGGGAGGCTTGCGGCTTGGATGACTACGAGAACGACGTGTTTCTGTCTATACTGGATAACAAGCGCACTGTTGCGCAACACGAACGATATCATATACCCGGAGACTGTCAGGTTTAGCGAAAGAGATCCCACGGGGACGATAGAGGCACCGGACTACTCGCCGGTCTATCGACACGGCAGCAAGACTGTAGCTATATCATTAAAATGAATAAAAGGATGATTTTTCTTTTTTTTTGTTGTTGTTTCAATGACCTTTTTCGCTTTTTACTTTTGAAACAAAAAGACCAACAAACGCCTGGCTGAGCAAAAAATCAGGTTATCTTGTGGCCAACAATATTATTATTATATATTATTCTTTTATTTATAAAAGTAAAGCCACAGTGATAGTTCTGGTAACATTTTCCGCCCGTCCTTTCACCTCTGTTGGCTTCGTTTACTATGTCGATATCCCTTTGAACAGCCATGGTGACTGCGCCTATGGCCAATGGTTTGTTTATGTCTAAGAAGTTGTTGTTGACGCCTTCTACATAGCGATCCTTCTTTGTCAGAGTAAAGATGAACATAGGCAGTCTTGGAATGGTATACTCGCCGCGGAGTATACCCAAAGACGGGGTCCATCTTTACCATATCAATATTGTCGTCGCCACTGCTGCGGCACTTGGACGTGCCCAATGTCATCATAGAAGCAGGAGCAGCGTTGTGCCACTTGCATCCATTTGGGCACGGTGGGTTTTCTGTTGCAGTAGTAGTAGTTCCTTACATCTTCTTTAACAGTCTAACTACGCGCATATTCTGCCCGTTAGTTGGCGCATTGCCTATTACCGTTAACGAGATTACGTTCGTGTCGTATTCTAGCATAGGGAGAAGGGTGCTCTTGCGCTGCTTATCGTCGTCCTCCAAGTCGGCATTAAAGTCCTTGAGAGCATAGGCTGCATCAGTAGCAGTAGCAGCAGAAGAGCACTGTGGCTCGCCGGAAGCAAGAATACTGTGAGTAGCTGAGACACCTATGACCTCTGACAGGTTTCTCATCTTTTCTTCCATGAAATCAACCACCTCTGCTTCCATATCTGCTGCTCTCCTCACGAACCTGTCCAAGCGTAACAGTTGGTCACTCCAGTCTCCCCTTCCGATAATCCTGCATGTCTTCGTTCGCAGACTTCGTTTCTAACGAACGGTAGCTGGCTGTCCTTGTATCTGTCGTCTTTCGGGGTCGATTTCGATACGATGCCGTTCTTCTTTATGTCAAACCAAGAAAAGACAGAAGGACTGAGAATGTTTTTAGATGAAGAAAAATCGGTTGTGGTGGTCTTGATGCGCTTATTGCGGAAATGTTCCTGTGAAATAATATCAATTGGGCCAACGTTGACCGTAACGGCGTCGTTGGAAGAAGAATAACCAATGCTGACCCTGCCTTCAGTCAGCGGGACCTGTTCTATCTTGTCCCTGGACCTATTTACAGTCTTAACCATCCCAGGACCGGTCGTCGTGATTGTGCCCGAGTACAACACATTCACCCTCCTATTCTTTTTTACTTTTTTCCGAAAAGAGCGAATCTATTATAAGCTTAAGCTTTGTGCTAAATTCCATCAGTTCTTCTGTTTTGCTGTAGTCGACAGTCCCCTTCGGTACCAGCCACCAACCTTCTCCCAGCGGATCGTTGACGAGCAGCGCCAGCCTATTTTACTCTCCCGCTGCTGCAGTAGCTACATACTTACAGCTACCTT
Source organism: Scylla paramamosain (assembly GCF_035594125.1). Classification (NCBI taxonomy): domain Eukaryota; kingdom Metazoa; phylum Arthropoda; class Malacostraca; order Decapoda; family Portunidae; genus Scylla; species Scylla paramamosain. Next base: position 10,258,824 of record NC_087182.1, read on the forward strand.
GAGTAGAGTAGAGCGTCTGGCACATTAGACCGCTCAAGAGACTGACAGAATCGGCCACGATCTGTTCCTGTGCGAGTCGACATCAGTGTAGGTGGTGAGAAGCGTGTCTATCATCGTTATCCTGCCACATTCTTCATAATTCCAGAATGGTATAATCTTCTCTCCGTTTGTGGTAGCTGACGTCTTGGGAGAATAGGAACGAGCCCGTGCCCATCAGAACGCTGTCGAAATCGCACTTGTTGCAAGTAAGTAAGGCCGTAAGAGTGTGCGAAGAGTTCAAAAGAGTGCTGACCACCTTGTCTGGTGTAATGAGGTTTCTGCCTATGAACGACGTTAGCGCACCCGAGATCCTTTCCGATCTCTCCCCCAGATATATCCTGGACGCCACGTGGCCATAGTCGAGCAAGACCAACTTGTCGCTCTTCACAGAAGAAAAGACGATGGCGTCGTCGGAGATGCCAGAAGTGTTGCCATCGGCGGTGAGTATTTTACCATCGAGGCCAAAATATTTAGCGTCGTCACCGTGCATATTTCTCTCTTATTAACCTCTAATTGGGAAAGGGATACACCTCCTCCCCTGCTGCCGTTGCTGTTGTTATTAATGAGCTTTGGCGGGATGCTCTTTACAGATACGTTCCTCAATGATGGCGGCCACGCTTTTTCTGAGGCTACTTTCTCTTATTCTCGACAATAGCTTGAACGTGGCGTGGTGGGTGGCGTTATTGTTGAGACGTATGGATGCGTAAGAGGTCTCCTCCTCTGTATGGTCAAAGAACATCAATAGGCCAGAAAGAACCCTATACATGTTGTACTTTGTTCTTATTACCAACGGCAGCCACAAAATGGTATTGTTGCTCGGATACAGGATCTTTTTACACGTTTTGGGGAGTCTCTTGATGTTTAGTAAGTAAGAGTCGCTTATGCTGTCACCCTTTCTTCTCCGTTGGCCTCCTCCGATCACAATCTCATATCTTTATCTTGTCCTATCACTCCAATCCCTCCTTAGGATATCCCTAAGCGAAGGTGCCTCTGGCGTTTTGCCTCTGCTAGTTGGGGGGACCTGAGAAGGTATTTTGCTGATTTTCCTTGGAATGACTACTGCTTCCGTGTCAGAGACCCGTCTTTGTGTGCTGAGCGCATAACAGGTGATAGTGTCTGGCATGGAGGCATACATTCCTCACTTTTTCTCGTCCTAAACCTTCTAAACCTTGGTTTAACATAGCTTGTTCTCGTGCTATACATGATAGAGAGGTGGCCCACAAAAGGTACTTAAGCCTTCCATCACCAGAATCTCATGCTTTTTATATTTCTGCCCGGAACCATGCCAAGTCTGTTCTCCAACTAGCCAAAAACTCCTTCATTAACAGAAAATGTCAAAACCTTTCAAGATCTAACTCCCCTCGTGATTTCTGGCATCTAGCCAAAAATATCTCCAATAACTTTGCTTCTTCTTCTTTCCCTCCTCTATTTCAACCAGATGGCACCACTGCTATCACATCTATTTCTAAAGCTGAAGTCTTTGCTCAAACCTTTGCTAAAAACTCTACCTTGGACGATTCTAGGCTTGTTCCTCCCTCTCCTCCACCCTCTGACTACTTCATGCCACCTATTAAAATTCTTCGCAATGATGTTTCCCATGCCCTCGCTGGCCTAAATCCTCGGAAGGCTTATGGACCTGATGGGGTCCCTCCTATTGTTTTCCGAAACTGTGCCTCCGAAACTGTGCTTGCACCTTGCCTAGTCAAACTCTTTCAGCTCTGTCTGTCAACATCTACCTTTCCTTCTTGCTGGAAGTTTGCCTACATTCAACCTGTTCCTAAAAAGGGTGACCGTTCTAATCCCTCAAACTACCGTCCTATTGCTTTCATTTCCTGCCTATGTAAAGTTTTTGAATCTATCTTCAACAGGAAGATTCTTAAACATCTATCACTTCACAACCTTCTATCTGATCGCCAGTATGGGTTCCGTAAAGGCCGCTCTACTGGTGATATTCTGGCTTTCCTTACTGAGTCTTGGTCATCCTCTTTTAGAGATTTTGGTGAAACTTTTGCTGTTGCCTTGGAGTCTGGCACAAATCTTTGATTTCCAAACTACCCTCCTACGGTTTCTATCCTTCTCTCTGTAACTTCATCTCAAGTTTCCTTTCTGACCGTTCTTTTGCTGCTGTGGTAGACAGTCACTGTTCTTCTCCTAAATCTATTAACAGTGGTGTTCCTCAGGGTTCTGTCCTGTCACCCACGCTCTTCTTATTATTCATTAATGATTTTCTAAACCAAACTTCTTGTCCTATCCACTCCCACGCTGATGATACCACCCTGCACTTTTCCACGTCTTTTCATAGACGTCCAACCCTTCAGGAGGTAAACATATCACGCAGGGAAACCACAGAACGCCTGACTTCTGATCTATCTAAAATTTCTGATTGGGGCAGAGCAAACTTGGTATTGTTCAATGCCTCAAAAACTCAATTCCTCCATCTATCAACTCGACACAACCTTCCAGACAACTATCCCCTCTTCTTCAATGACACTCAACTGTCCCCCTCTTCTACACTGAACATCCTCGGTCTGTCCTTTACTTATAATCTGAACTGGAAACTTCACATCTCATCTCTAGCTAAAACAGCTTCTATGAAGTTAGGTGTTCTGAGACGTCTCTGCCAGTTTTTCTCAGCCCCCCAGCTGCTAACTCTGTACAAGGGCCTTATCCGTCCATGTATGGAGTATGCTTCACATGTCTGGGGGGGGTTCCACTCATACTGCTCTTCTAGACAGGGTGGAATCAAAAGCTTTTCGTCTCATCAACTCCTCTCCTCTAACTGACTGTCTTCAGCCTCTCTCTCACCGCCGCAATGTTGCATATCTAGCTGTCTTCTACCGCTATTTTCATGCTAACTACTCTTCTGATCTTGCTAACTGCATGCCTCCCCTCCTTCTGCGGCCTCGCTGCACAAGACTTTCTTCTTTCTCTCATCCCTATTCTGTCCACCTCTCTAACGCAAGAGTTAACTAGTATTCTCAATCATTCATCCCTTTCTCTGGTAAACTCTGGAACTCCCTGCCTGCTTCTGTATTTCCACCTTCCTATGACTTGAATTCCTTCAAGAGGGAGGTTTCAAGACACTTATTCATCAATTTTTGACCACTGCTTTGACCCTTTTATGGGACTGGCATTTCAGTGGGCATTTTTTATATCATATTTTTGTTGCCCTTGGCCAGTGTCCTTCCTACATAAAAAAAAAAAAAAAGGACAGCTTATCCGCACAGCTTCTGTTGAAACAGTGAGGAGAGTCTGCTGATACAAAGTTATGCGTTTCTCGTCTATTTGAGGAGGCGAGAGGAATAAGCTGGAAGAAGATTGACCCACGTCATCTGTGAATGAATCGTCTCTTCTTCATTTATTGCCCTTTTGTCTAACATTATTGTTTTTCTTTCCATTTGACAACATCATTGCCATCAATTGTTGCATATTTACGACGTTGTCGTGCTCAGTGGCGGCGTTCTCGGCGTTTTGGTTGCTCTTTGATGAAGCCTTGACAGGCATTGGTTGTGGAGGAGGCATCTTGCCAGTCGTCAGCTTCTTAATGCTGCAGTCTCCCGAGTACCCTTCTTTGTCATCTTCCCTTTCTTCTTCCATGGTCTCGCTCACGGCTCGGCCATTCGATTCACTAGCCACCAGCCTTTTCAAAGCTTTGCAAGACACTCTGTCAAATACAGACCCCCTGTCTGTAGATCGGGTATTTGATGTACAAGAATTGTTCTCCGCCCAAAATTTTAACCTCAGAAGCCTTAAACGCAAATTTTATATCCTCTTCTTCCAGCTTGCCAATCATACTCGATACGATATATAATATCTCACTGCAGGAGCACAAAGGCTGGAGCCTACACGAGGGAAATACCGCGTTGCTCATTAAAATCTCTCCGTCTATTGTCTTTTTTCAATGTTGTAAGTCAGTCCGGTCCAAGATCCATTGAAAGAAGATAGTCTAGCCTCCGAATTGCGTCCGCAGCCTCCTGTTGTGTATACAGACATGAATAGAAGCTGTTCGGTGAGGTCGCCGGTCGATGGATCACCACCAGCAGTGGGCATTTTTCATCACGCTTCCTCTTCATCACGCTTCCTCTTTGTAGTTGTCAGCACAAGAAGGACAAGTAACTTCAATGTCTTTATCGTCAATGTCGTTGAACCACGCGAGAGAAGCCATCACAGAGACTGAAGAGTTACCTCTGTGATCCAAGCATTCGCAAAAGGAATATTGCTTTCTGTTTCTTTTGAACACGGCCGTTGCCACCTGCGGGTTGGTAAGGCTCCTCTCTTTGAGTACTAGGTGGATTATGTCACTGATCTTGGCGGGTACCTTCTCGTCGTCTTCCCTAGTCTCTAGGAAGGGCCTGCTTCTCACGGAAGTCGTGTCCACTCCTCCACCCAACATGCCCAAGACCCTATCCAGTCTTGTGCTGTCATTGCACTTGCAACCGAATTCCATATGCCATCGTACAATCTTCTCTGCCATCTCCCTGGACGCCATCTCAATCGTGTAACACGAAGGCGAGTTTATTTGCCTGTTTCATCAATTCTTCTGTAGATACAATGTCGTTATTACCGCTACCGCCTTGAACAGGGCGAGCTAGGACCTTCTTAATACCGAAAGCTATTCTGCACTGCTTATCCTTCTCTCTGAGTCGATCTCGTACCTCTTTAGAGTTGGATAGACCCAAACGGTCGTATTTAATGATTTTGTTAGAAAGGGCGACGACGATGTTGTCCTCCAGCTTCTTCTTGTTGGTTCCGTTCATTTCAATATTGTACATGCTTAATTTCTTTTCCTTTGTGACTATTTCGCGGTCTCCGATTAGCCGCAGACTGATCTTGACGCAATTGCTATCTTTTAGAAAGTCATACTTTAGAATGTAGTCGTGCATGGCCACGCTAAGAAACCCCATGGCGGGGCACACCACCAAAAGTACATAACCCTTCAGAAGGCGCTCGACCATATCGGGAAACTTCCAAAGCGATTTCATCTTGAAGGCCGATTTGGAAATATCATCTGCTGCTGCTCCGCTTCCCATGGCTCTTATCAGCGCGCGTTCTTTCATTTTCGACCTTTTCAAGTTCATGTATCTGCAGCAGCTAGACCTGTTGGCATGTCCAACAAACTTCCTCTTGGCGTCCACATCCAGCATGGCTAGTACCTTACCCACATCATTCTCGTTCTGGAAAGCAACAGGGTCGAGGCCTTAGCTCGGCCTTATCCTCGGTCCTTAGCGGCGACTTCCGACGTTCTCTTTATGTAACCCCAGAGGCCGTTCTCCTTCTAGTTCGATTTGAAGTACTTGCTGTTATAAGGCACTAGATTCGCTCTGTTAGTGTGCCCCAGGTGAAATAGATCCAGATTGTTGACAAGTCTGCCAAACACGGCGCTGTCGCCCTTAGTCAGTGTCCAGAGTGCATCGATGGCCACGAAGCGGACGTGACTCTTCCCAAGTGAGTGCGGGTGCGAGTGTTGACATGCCCGTGGATGATGGCCGCGACCTTTCTGTCTTGTTCTTTAAAAAATTGAACTGTTCGGCTATGCTCGGTTTGTTTAGAATCTTTGAGTCTCCCAATACGCCAAAGTTGGCCAGATCTGTCAGTAAGAGCTGGGTGCACAACTCTCACTTTGATCCATATGGCAAGCAACGCCATGTGCCTGATGCTCATGACTCTTTCCCGACCTTCCACGTCCGTTATCACGGTGAACACGAGCCCCATCGGCGAAACGCTAAAGTAATCCAGCACGTCTCTGGCGATATCGAACGAGCAATTGTTCTTGTCGCGGTTGTCGCAGTTTCCTTCTTCTCTTCTATTGTCACACGCCTCACCGAGGTCGGCCAATAGTCTACCGTTAGGCATCGGTTCGGTCATCTCCATCGATTTTTACATGACGCTACATGACAATTACATGACGCTGACCCCGATGGTGCTGTTCATGACGTACGACGACTTGAACTGCAATCTGCCAATCTTACTCAAATTCTTATTCGGAGATTACGTAAGCAACTTTTCTAAAACATGAGACATCAAGAAAACCAATCCCATCATCAGAGGCCGGTGGTCACCAACACCATCAAAAGATTGAAAGATATTTTTGACAAAAAGAGGAAGAATAACACTATCGATAGAAAAGTGGCGTATGTCAGTCACAAGTATTCTTCTTCTTCAGTTAGCGGCATTGAAAAGTTTTTGGGAACTCTGAGCAAGACTGAAAGCTTCAGGTTGCTGGTGGAACTGCTCAAGTATGATACCTTCTTTCTCATGGCCAGCGCCACGCCCTTCAAAGGAACCGACGATCTCCACTCTATAGATCACATTATCAGAGGAGTGGTGCCGGCTTACACATCTTTTTGTATGGCTTTGAGAGGAGCGGACAAGTCTAACCCCTCGGCCATCGTGGACGCCTTGGAATATTTGACCGTGTTCCTCGAGGATATAGTTGCTGGGGAACAGAGGGTAATTTGTCAGCAGGAGTATAAATCTGGAGAATGTTGAGAGTTCGGTGGTTAACTGCGCCATTACGCCGCTGCAAAATTTCGCCATGGACGAGCTTTCCGCATACTTTATGGAAATGAAGAAGCTCCTGTCCAATGTGATTGGTATAGGCAAGGCGCTACGGTCGTTGTTGTCTTCTCTACCACCCCCTCTGACAGAATCTTCCATTAAAGCCATCATTAAACAAATAAATGAAGGAAAAGTTATCGGCCGCGATCTAATTGAGATGATAGACCACAGAATGAAGGTAATAATGTTGAGAGCCACGGATAGTTCATCGTTGGATTATGATATCACCATCCCGTTCTCGATAGAGAGCCTGATGGCCGGAGATACATCGCAGCAACACAAGAATTCATCTGCCAAGACTAATAACAAAATGGGGAAAAAATCTTCGATAAAAGATCTAGAAGAGGAGGAGGAAGTTGTAACGCCTGAAGAAGAAGAATGTGTTAGTTTCGTAGACAAACTCCTCTCGGGAGCGGGGCTGCTGCCAGAGAAATCAACCGCGGCGGCTTCATCTTCAAACAATTATTGCTCGGCGCCCATAATCAACGAGGTTTTATCAAAGAAGCTAACACAGTATAAAGCGTCGATGGCGTACAAAATGGTGGTCGCCTGTAAAGCAGCACTACTGTTTATCAAGTCGAGATCCATACCGGACACTGTCGAGCGCCTAAGAATGTCGTAATTCTAAGGTAATGTAGCTAGAACAGATTGGAGATTCGTTCTTGTCGGACTTGGCTTCGCGGCTCCTGTATGGCCAATCTTCATCGACTTATGAAAGTAGTAGTAGTGAAAAAAAAAGGCAAAAAAGAAGACGACGACAAATAAGAGCTATAATATATTCGATATTAACCCGTACAAATATTCGCCTTTGGCGAGTAATGTCATGAAGGGTTACGCCAAGGTGTGCGTGACCATGGCATTAAGAACGCTAACGAGGATAACCGGGATAAAAACCGGCATGGGAGAGGATCTATACATGCTAGTTGTACCCAGACCTCCTCCCATTGAGCCCCTCATGTCTCTTTCCAGCAATTCTATAGACATTATAGAACAGTCGGTAGAGAGTCCAAGCATGCTGAAATATCCAACAGAAAATACATTTCTAGGTTCTCAGATAACGGTTTGATGATGATTAGGAGCAGCTCGAAGACTTCCAGCACAGCCAAATGCATAAGCAACTTTAACAACTCTCCCCAGGTGAATGTCATGCTTCTCGGCCCAAAGGAAGCATGGGACATTCCTTCCACGACTCAAAAAAGAACAAATGCAATTTGTTCTATGAAAAATTTTCATTTTATCATAGACTTGCCCTATAACGCCATATCTTACAGACAGACTATCGGCAGAACGCACCGTAACGGACAGTTGACTTCACCTATCTACCTATATTATCTATATTCACCTATCTACCTATATTATCATCGGACTCGCCTGCTGAAAGCCGGTTCTTTGATAGTTTGGAAGCAAGAGTTAAAGATTCTCAAGCTGGATCGTTCGCCAATAGGTACAGTAACGATACGGTGTGCGTGGCCTGGAACAGGCCGGCCTGGAACAGTTCTTGTTAAATCTGAAATAACCTCAATAGTCTTAATTTTATGAGTGTTGTTCTAGTTTCTTAAGTCTCCCTCAAAATGGACGGCCAAGCTCTCGTTTTCGTTTACTGTCACATAGTCACGTTCCTATAATGTGCCAGTATTTCTTGCTGCTGTGTTTCTAGTCCTAAATAAGGGGCTTTAGCCAAGGAAAAGAACTTTAGTAATTTATGTTCATAAGTATTACATTTACTAAGTATAAGTGTAACGCTCCTTTTTATTATTTCTGTGTTTCTTTGAGTCTCCCCAATAATTGTTTTCTTTTGTAGCTTGCGGTGAAGAGGAGGATAATAGCGGTAATTAAAGGTTTAGTGATTATATGAAAAAGTATATTTATGAGGCGTGTATTCGTGGGAGTGATTTAGAAGTCTTGAAACATTTGTTATAAATAGTCTTTACTTATTTCAACTGTGGTTTTCTCTAATCAGTGGTAATACGAATAATAGGATTACATCATGTTGCGTCAGCTTACCAGTAACTCATAAGGTGTCATTCCCTAGCTTATAAAATATGTTAGTAATTTAGAATTCAATTATTAACTTCAACTAATGTCCAGCCTATATGCTCACCTTGCTGGCCAATTATTCCTGCATTTTTATTTAAACTCACGGTTCAGTAAAATTATTTGTGAAAGAAGAGAGAGAGAGAACTAGCTAAGGTTCCAATAACTTCAGAGGCCTGGGGGTGGGTGTTGAGGGGGAGAGCACAGAATGGCGTCTCCCTTCCCTCTGGCAACAGGTGGGTCTCGTAGCTCTGAAATATTTAATTTTTCTTTTATTTAGAAGTGAATATTACTGTGTTCATGTTTATTATTCATGTCTCTAGTGAAGATATAGTGACTGTACGTGTTGACAGAATGGCGTCTCCCTTCCCTCTGGCAACAGATAAAATAGCCAGTGTTGGTCCCACGTGGAGACAGGCCACAGAGTCTTGGGAAAGTGTTAGCCATGTAATGTTTCTTTAGTCAAATATAGTCTACTGTGAATGTGTTGTGAGCAATATGATTGCCCTAGAGAAGTGATGGATGAAGGCTGTGACGCTATTTAGGGATATAACGGTGCCCAGAATCAATGGTACTCTTGAGGAGTTATAAAAGTAATTATTTTCTTGTGTATTCGTAGTGTTAAGTAACGGAGTATAAGTGTATATGCCATACCAGAATTTCAAGTGCCTTTTTTTTTTTTTAGATTAACCACTCGATAAAGTGTCATAGTGGGTCAGTCAACCCAAAGAATCCCATCAGTATTATTCATTTAATTATTTTTGCTATTTTTATATTTTTCGTTCCTCATAATAAAGCCACACTGTAGATACTGTGTGATAATTAACCTCTCCCTACCCTCTGGCCATGACGATGAAGGCGAGAACCATTACCAATCAAAAATGTTTTTTTTTTTCTTGTGTGTGTGCGTGCTTCACCTCTTCTCTCTTCCTCTTCTTTTTTTTTTTCTTCACCGTGAAGATCTTTGCCTCGTCTCATTAGAGCTCTGATCGGACCGGTGAGGAGGAGGGAGGAGGGGGAAACCGGAGGGGGGGACTGGCATTACACTGGTGGCAGCGGTGGGATTCGCTGTAGTCTTGGCCAGTCGTATTGGGAGAGACAGAGTACTGACAGTTGGGTAATATTAGGTCAAAGGTATATCCTCACCATCATAGATCACTTCTCTAGGTATGTAAAATTTTATCCTCTAAAAACAAAACATGCTCAGGGTATAGTAACTAAGCTTTCCCAATACATCTCTGACTTTGGCCGGCCACTCTCCATCCTGTGTGACAATGCCTTGGAGTTCACGGGACGAGAACTAAGAACCTGGGCTGGTCTTCATGGGATAGAACTGCTCTACACCACTCCCTATCACTCCCAGTCAAACGGACTCATCGAGAGAATGCACCGGACCCTGAAGACCGTGCTGTCCCAAATGTGCAAGGGTTACCCTTTAAGGTGGCCCGCCCTTCTCAGTGAATGTCAGTCACACATGAATCTGGCAGTACATAGCAGCACGGGGGTCTCTCCATATGTAGCATTCTTCGCAAGACAGCCACCTCGTTTCGTCACGGCGCCTCTCCTGGCGGTGCAGTCTGAAGATAGTGACGTTCAGCAACTTAAGCGCATGATTAAAGACGCTAGTGTGACGTCACAGAGGAGGTACCGTGCAGTGGCGAACAGAAAACGACGTGATGAAAAGGTCTCAGTTGGGTCCTTGGTGTGGGTGAAATCAGAAACTCCGTTGCCTGGTACCTCTACCAAATTGAATGCTAAGTGGAAAGGACCATATCGAGTGAGTGAGGTAATCAGGGACGGTCAACTGTATGTAGTGGAGGACCCCTATTCTGGGAAGTTAGTACAAAGAGCAGCAGAAAAGGTGAAACCGTATGTGAGCCGGAGTGAAATTATTCCGGAGTTGGAGGAGAACTATTCAGACGGATGTGTTGAGGACGAGGAGGAGGAGGATCAAGACCTCCCTCCCCGCCGCTGTCGACCTCCCAGACGTCTTATTGAGGAGTGCTAATGTGATGCACGAACTCAGGAGTGAGGAGAAGTGAACAGTGTTATAATGTATAGGATGTGAGGGTTAGGAATGAAGTGAGTTAAGAGCAGGAAATCCTCATCCGTCACAAGTGTTCGAAGGTCAGTGACACTGTCTCAGCCACAAATAGAGTGGGGCATTTCGGGAAAGTCGTCCCCAAATTCTCGTCGTGTCAAAACAGTTCATACCAGATGGTAGCTTATGTGTTTCAGTTCGGGGAAGTGTACCCCATTCTTGTGGGCTTTAGTTCGAAAAGTGAGGTTTCCAGGGAACGTCGTACTTGGTTACTTCCTCCTCAAGTTACAGTCATCACCTCTAACGGGTCCTAAGTTTCCCTTGAGGACGTATTACCCCAGTCTTCGTTGTAGTAAGAGGAATGATTTGTGTGAATGTTGGCGAATGTGTCGAATGCTGCGAATGTAATAGATTATTCCTTTTCTATGAGACGGGGAATAAAGAGAGTGACGGAGTTAGTCAGGTGACTTCTCCATAGATTACCCGTAGAGCAGAGGGTGACTGGGGTCCAAGTTCTCTTTTCCTGTAAGTATTCTGTATGTGAAAGGTGTTGGTACAATTTCCTACGGGAAGAAATGTACGAGTCAGGTGACTCAAGGGTAAGTGGTTGAGTCAGTGTCAGCTGTTTAGTAGACCTTATGTATGGATAGGATAGGGAAAGTGTATAGGTAGGATTTTGCATGTATTCTTCACCGTGAGTTTAACTCTGGGAGAATGGGCGTGTGTAACGCTCCTTTTTATTATTTCTGTGTTTCTTTGAGTCTCCCCAATAATTGTTTTCTTTTGTAGCTTGCGGTGAAGAGGAGGATAATAGCGGTAATTAAAGGTTTAGTGATTATATGAAAAAGTATATTTATAAGGCGTGTATTCGTGGGAGTGATTTAGAAGTCTTGAAACATTTGTTATAAATAGTCTTTACTTATTTCAACTGTGGTTTTCTCTAATCAGTGGTAATACGAATAATAGGATTACATCATGTTGCGTCAGCCTACCAGTAACTCATAAGGTGTCATTCCCTAGCTTATAAAATATGTTAGTAATTTAGAATTCAATTATTAACTTCAACTAATGTCCAGCCTATATGCTCACCTTGCTAGCCAATTATTCCTGCATTTTTATTTAAACTCACGGTTCAGTAAAATTATTTGTGAAAGAAGAGAGAGAGAGAACTAGCTAAGGTTCCAATAACTTCAGAGGCCTGGGGGTGGGTGTTGAGGGGGAGAGCACAGAATGGCGTCTCCCTTCCCTCTGGCAACAGGTGGGTCTCGTAGCTCTGAAATATTTTGATTTTTCTTTTATTTAGAAGTGAATATTACTGTGTTCATGTTTATTATTCATGTCTCTAGTGAAGATATAGTGACTGTACGTGTTGACAGAATGGCGTCTCCCTTCCCTCTGGCAACAGATAAAATAGCCGGTGTTGGTCCCACGTGGAGACAGGCCACAGAGTCTTGGGAAAGTGTTAGCCATGTAATGTTTCTTTAGTCAAATATAGTCTACTGTGAATGTGTTGTGAGCAATATTATTGCCGTAGAGAAGTGATGGATGAAGGCTGTAACGCTATTTAGGGATATAACGGTGCCCAGAATCAATGGTACTCTTGAGGAGTTATAAAAGTAATTATTTTCTTGTGTATTCGTAGTGTTAAGTAACGGAGTATAAGTGTATATGCCATACCAGAATTTCAAGTGCCTTTTTTTTTTTAGATTAACCACTCGATAAAGTGTCATAGTGGGTCAGTCAACCCAAAGAATCCCATCAGTATTATTCATTTAATTATTTTTGCTATTTTTATATTTTTCGTTCCTCATAATAAAGCCACACTGTAGATACTGTGTGATAATTAACCTCTCCCTACCCTCTGGCCATGACGATGAAGGCGAGAACCATTACCAATCAAAAATTTTTTTTTTTTTTTCTTGTGTGTGTGTGCTTCACCTCTTCTCTCTTCCTCTTCTTTTTTTTTTTCTTCACCGTGAAGATCTTTGCCTCGTCTCATTAGAGCTCTGATCGGACCGGTGAGGAGGAGGGAGGAGGGGGGAACCGGAGGGGGGGGTGGCATTACATAAGTTTATAAGTCAAAACTCATTGTGTGATAGTTTTTGTAGTTTTGTAAGAATGTACTGAGAAACGAAGAATTAGAGCTGTTGACAAACATGATGGCGTCTCACTTAGCCTTAGAATCTTCTATTTCCGAGTTCTGCACGATGGAGAAATAGACATTCTTCATTTTGGTGCCCAGACCCGGGAAAGCAAGTACCTAAGTTCAAGATTTAGACAAGTTTGTGCAGTGACAACGAAATGGAGAAGCTTAAGAAGAAAAGAATGGCGTGTAGGGGCTGGGTGACAAGATCCTCACAAGCTCTCTCAGAGGTGCTAGCTCAGCCCACTCCCACCCTTAGTGAAATGGAGTACGCCATTCAAGAGTTTAACAAAAGACTAGCCAAGTTAGATGAAGTACAAGAAGAACTACAAGGTGAAGTCGAAGCTGAAGAACTGGACCAAGAATTAGATGAAGCTCACGCCTTCAGACAAGAAAGTATGAAACCTAGACTTCTAGCTGAGGACAAGATAAGAAAGTTAGCAGCAGCAGCACCAGGTGGGTCTCCAGTTCCAAGTAGTGTAAGTGGATCTCAAGACTCAGAAGCTGTGAATGTGAAGTTACCCAAATTGGAGCTGCCAAAGTTCAGCGGTGAAATCACACAATGGCAGTCCTTTTGGGACCAGTTCAACTCCCACATTAATGCTACTAACCTTCCAGTAATTAGTAAGTTTACCTATTTGTTGTCTTTACTGGAGGGGGATGCCAAGAGTGTGGTCAAGGGGTTGGCACATACCAGTGAGAATTATCAAGTTGCCTGTGACTTACTGAAAGACCGCTATGGGAAGCCAGAAAGAATTATTTTTGCACACGTCCAGGCCTTGCTTTGTGGTCATGTCAACCTTAATCAAAATGGAACAAAGAGTGTTGCTCAACTATGGAAGTTGCACGATGAAATCCTAACACACATTCGTAGTTTAGAAGCTTTAGGTGTCAGTGGGAAGCAGTGTGAAGTGTTTCTCACCCCTATTATCCTGTCTCGCCTATCCAATGAACTGAGGCTAGAATGGGCCAGGGATGGGCATGGACACGAAAGTGATTTGGGGTGGCTGTTACAATTCCTTCACAAAGAAATATCAAGATTGGAAAGATCTGAAGCCTTTAAGGGTAAGAAAAGCATTAGTGACGAAAGGAAAGAAAGTAAAGGTTCTAAGGAAAAGGTATACTCAGCTGCAGCCCTCCATGCTTCTTCAAAACAAGAAAGCTCTCTCTGCTCTTTTTGTAGTAAAAGGCATAAGTCGGAGAATTGTTTTGCTGTGTTAAAGTTAGATGGTAAGGAGAGAGGTGAGAAGATAAAAGGTTTGGGTCTCTGTTTCAAGTGCTTAAACAGTGGACATATGTCAAGAGAATGTAAGTCCCACATAAAGTGTACAAAATGTAATGGTACTCACAATGTACTTATGTGTGGCGTAAAGTTAGAACCAAGTTTAAAAAAGGAAGAATATAAAGAAAGTAAAAGTAGTGACACTAGTGCCAAACCTGAGAATGTAGTACTTCTGTCTGGACAGGGTAGTAACTGCACTATTTTACAGACTGCAAAGGTCCAAGTAAGCACAGGAGATGGTAATGTTGTAGTAGCTAAGGTTATGTTTGATAATGGTGCAGATAGAACCTATGTCAGCAGTAGTTTTGTGAAAAAGTGTAAGCCACAATGGGTCACTAGTACACCTATACTGTACTCTAGTTTTGGAGGTCACAGTGCTGGAAAGAATGAACATAGAAATGTTTATAGTTTAAAGTTATGGAATTCTGAAAGGAAAGTTGTACCCATTATTGCAGCTGAAATACCTAAAATATGTCAGCCTTTAGTGAGACCTGTTGTACCCAATGCAGTGCTTAATTCATTTTCTCATGTTGCATTAGCAGATGATTATCAGCAGGACTCTCCTCTTGAAGTTGATATCTTGATTGGATTAGACTTCTATTGGACATCGATTTCACCTACAGATGCCATTGAACTGAATAGTGTTGTAGCCATGAAGTCTGTCCTTGGGTATGTACTATCTGGTAAGATATCTGAGTGTGCTCCCACACCCCCTGAGTACTCTGCTGCACAACTGTTATGTATTTCCAGTGTTTCAGATGCTGATTTAAGAAGATTTTGGGATCTGGAAACTGTAGGGATTAAGCCTAAGGAAGTTGTAGAAAGTTACAGTGATGCCAGAGTACACAGAGAATTTGAGAGTACGGTGCAGTTTGTGGATGGCCGATATGAGGTCACTCTACCATGGAAAGATGAATTTGCTAAAGATAGGCTTATGAACAATGAAGGTTTAGTCAGAAAGATTTTAAGTAAGTTGATGGTTAAGTTGGATAAGGACAAAGAACTAAAGAAAGAGTATCAAAAGGTGTTTGATAGTTGTGAGTCTGATCTCATAATAGAAGAAGTACCAAGTGAAGAAGTATCAGATGTGAGTCCCGTGTACTACATGCCACACCGTCCAGTAGTGAAGTTGAGCAGTACAAGTACTAAAGTAAGACCAGTTTTTGATGCCTCTGCCACTGGTCACAATGGTGTGTCATTGAATGACTGTTTGCTGTCTGGCCCATCGCTCAACCCGGACTTGGTTGAGGTACTCATCCGCTTCCGTCGTTGGCCCTTTGCCATAACAGCAGACATAACTAAAGCATTTTTGCAAGTAAGTGTTCAAAAGAATGACAGATGTTCATAGATTTTTGTTACCAAGAGAGGATGGTACGGTGCGGCACATGCGATTCACACGTGTACCCTTTGGTAACACAGCTAGTCCCTTTCTGTTAAATGCTACTATCAAACATCATTTGGACAAGTATCCAGAAACAAGTGTAATACAAGAACTGAAGTCTAACATGTACACAGATAATTGGTTAAGTGGTGCAGATACAGTTGTAGAGGCATCTGAAAAATTCTGTGAAGCACGTAGTAATTTAGCTGATGCTAGTATGGATCTTACAAAGCTTGTGTCAAATAGTCTCTTCATTACATCCAAGTCCCATGACCAGTACCTTGTAAGTGGAGATGAACCTAATACTGTGTTAGGGCTGAAGTGGTGTAATTCACAGGATACATTCTCTTTTGTTCCCATTAACCCAGACACCAGTGTTGAAATAGCCTCTACAAAGCGGAGCATACTTAGTGTTATTGCCAAAATCTTTGACCCTTTAGGATTAATTAGCCCCTTTGTCATGTACGGCAAAATTCTCTTTCAAGAACTCTGGAAACTAAATGTAAGTTGGGATGAAGAGATGCCTTCAGATTTGAAGTCAAAGTTTCAGAAATGGCTTCTTAGTAGTCAATGCCTCAAATCATTTCATGTAAACAGATGCTATTTTCCAGAGCTATCTTGGGGGGAGCTACGCAATGTAGAGCTACATGGGTTTGGTGATGCATCAGAGAAGGGCTATGGAGCATGTGTATACTTGCGAGTAACCTTAGAGGACAATTCATCTAAGGTATCGTTAGTAGCTTCCAAGTCAAGAGTCCCTCCCATAAAGACTGTTACCTTGCCAAGATTAGAGCTAATGGGAGCTCTTTTGTGTTCAAGACTGGTGGACTTTGTTAAGACTTCCCTTAAGTAGATAGTAACACTCAATTTGTGTGTTGGACGGATTCCACTATTGCCCTGTCATGGATACAAGGAGAAACTAGTAAGAAAGATGTACTTGTGTCTAATAGAGTAAGGGAGAGATTACTAGGCCTATCCAACGGTTGTATAACTTAGAAGTAACTAGATCTGATGACATTGATCTCTCTTGTAGGCCTATGATCTATAATAACCCTGATGTTAATGGAAATTCATGTGATGAGGACACCAGTTTGTCTGTGGATACTGTTAGTGATGATAATGTGATTTCTAAGACTAGATCTGGTAGAATAATCAAAGTTCCTGCTAAGTTAGACTTATAAGATGATGAAGTGAAGATTGTAATATGTGTCATTAAGTTTAAGTTTAAGGATTTTTGTAAGATTTACATATATATTCTTAGGATAGGTGCTTTAACGCCCCCTATGGCGGGAGAATGTTAAATCTGAAATAACCTCAATAGTCTTAATTTTATGAGTGTTGTTCTAGTTTCTTAAGTCTCCCTCAAAATGGACGGCCAAGCTCTCGTTTTCGTTTACTGTCACATAGTCACGTTCCTATAATGTGCCAGTATTTCTTGCTGCTGTGTTTCTAGTCCTAAATAAGGGGCTTTAGCCAAGGAAAAGAACTTTAGTAATTTATGTTCATAAGTATTACATTTACTAAGTATAAGTTTATAAGTCAAAACTCATTGTGTGATAGTTTTTGTAGTTTTGTAAGAATGTACTGAGAAAGGAAGAATTAGAGCTGTTGACAAACATGATGGCGTCTCACTTAGCCCTAGAATCTTCTCCTATTTCCGAGTTCTGCACGATGGAGAAATAGACATTCTTCAGTTCTTGGACAAACAACTAGTGTTAAAGACGATGGGCATGATGATAAAAATGTTGACGGGAGACATAAATCCTATAGAAATCTTCATAGCTCTGTCGAAAATGACCATCAAGATGGAAGACGGGCGGTTTTTATGCTATTGTGGAGGGGTTGGATGTCACGAATGGTTACTTTTTAAACATTGTGTTATTGGGTCTTCACGTCTCTTTGGTGTTGATTGGCAAGCGAATACATAAAAGATGAGGAAGATCGGAACCGAGCAGAAAGACTGGCCGGTGTTCTATCTATTGATGTTAACACTATGAAATCTCTAGCCAGTGTGATGGGCAGTCTTGTTTTCTAACCTGTGCTTCAAGCTATCCGGTATAAAGAACATCGTACCAGCAGATTGCCACGTGTCAGGAGGAGGAAAAGGACCGCTAGACATGTATGATCACAAAATGCTGGCAATAATGAATAGAGAAGATGCGCCAAGGGCGACGTCATCGACGATACCCTGGTACAAAAGATAGCTGAATCGGCCAATGTATTAATAAAGTCGACGATATCTTCGCCTTCATGTACTTTTGCAGTAAACGGCATTGGCGACATTAATAACAACAACCCTCTCGTTTACGTGCCCGACAAGGAAGGCGAATAAAAAAGGGTTTGATTTTTGGGCGGTGGCAGGCGCGAAAATGTAATATCCCACGGAGACATACTCGGTTTCGTCGTGTCCGAATCTATGGTGACGTCCATATCTAAGGTAGCTGCCACTAGCGTTATTACAATACTATGTAAAGAAGATCCTAGATTGATAATAATGTAGAGATGTCATCGGCGCTATTAAGGCAGTTTACGTACCCTTATTATTATAGTTCTTATGCTCTATGTCTAGCTAAACGCCTTACTGACACAATGACTTATAAACAGTTCCAGAACGAGTACTTTGGAGTCAAAAAGGAGAGCGAGTTGATGAGAGATCTTTTCATAAGTACCCAAGCCGTAATGGCTAGAGATGATAGACTAGAAGGCTTATGCCGCAACAGAAAAAATGTAGTGATGGGCGCTACCTATCTTTCTATACGTGTTTCACCTGCAACAGTTAAAAGATCTCAGTGTGTAAAGCAAAGAGTAATCTTGGATTATACAGAAGAAGAACAAGTAAACGAAGAACAGAGTATCGCTATCAATACTGCGCAACAGGAGAAGGGAGAAGAGGAAATGATCAAGGAGCATTTGAAGGTTACAGCAGACTCCGCAGCTACTACCGTGCTTACGTCAGACGACAAGATTATGATTAATAACTATGACCTTGATATCGTCTGGGCGACTGGAGAGAAGGTGCAACTGATTCCAAAGAATAGTATACTCGTATATGTGTCAGAACATATCGACTTTTTCATATATGCCGACATGTTCATGACCGAAGTCGATAAAGTTTGACAACTTAGTTTTGATAATTATGAATGCCATGGTTTACCCATATTTTGCTTGTATAGTCCTAGTGTTACAACAAAAAATTAAACCGAAGAAGAATAAAAATATTAAGAAATATAATATTTTTGGTATTATTTCCTTTTCTTTTTTGAGTACGAGTAAGCTTGCATGTACTGAGGGAACGGCAGAAGGGAAGGAGTAAGGGAAAGCGGGAGAATAGAAAAAAGAATGGGGGTTGTGCCTTCACAATGACATCTACTGATCACCGCTGAGGCAAGGTGGATGCCTGTCGCTGCTGGCGGTGAGAGCGCCAGTTCCGTCATCGGCCCTGGAGAATAAACTGGGTTACAGCGCCATCCAGTTTGGTGAAGAGAGCCGCTGACGAGGAAGACGCTTCTTCGGAGCTTGACCGCTGTGGAAATGGGAAATAGACGGGAAGGCCTACGGTTTAACCCCACTCTGTGAAATGACCATTTTTTCCCTATAATTTTGCACATATACGAATTGGTTCATTAGGCAAATAAAACTTCAAAAGAGATATTGTTTTTATTCCTCTTTCTTTATGTTATAATTTCTGTACTGAAAGGCTCAACGATAAAGGCGACACCAATTCAGACTGGCGCGCGAACGCAACTGACAGCTCCAGTCGGAGTTCTAGCCCCTCGGCACGAGCCAGTCGCTCACACGAATTTAGTGTGTCATCCCCCCCGATCGGGGTGGCTCAACAGGTGTCGCCACTGGTATCGTTGTCTTTTTTCAGAATAATAATGTAAAAACAAAGTCCCGTTTAGACCATGAATCCACAATTGACTATGTAGCTTGTAGACACTACATCTTCCTCTACCATACTGTTAAATAATTCTAGTCTGTTTTCATTTGACTTTTCGACTACAGGAGAGGTCTGCCACCGATGGTGTTTTTACACACAGAAACAGTTCGTTTCCTCTAAATGTTTTGTTCCATACGAAATCCTATAAGACAGAAGAAGCCGTATCTAATCTGATTGGACCATTCTCATCCAAAGGATGCACGTAGTCCAAATACTTTACAGCTTTGACTAGACGACTGTTCTTGTCAAAACGACAACTAGTAATCTGTTAAAAGTTTCCACACTGGCCACAAAACCCACTCTCGGGTACAATCTCAGCACTCTCTTGCCGCGGCTCACCTCCCGCCTTTACTTGTAGACAGTGAATACTTGCTGCTGGAACTGATCAGGGTGAGATCTCCTGCCGTTTTCCGCTTGGGGGCTGTGTCAGATCCTCTTACTCGCTGCCCGTCAAGAAGGTTTGACAGTTGACGTCAAAGCTTGCCGCTTATATCCTCCATTATTACGAGACCGGCGAGGTTTCTGATGATAAAATCTCCATTCTTTAGAATGCTTTTGTATTTGGCGGTTGTTTCTCCTCTAAAGAAATATGCATTGACTACCGATGCCCCAATAAGAGAGATTAGGGTAACTAACGTCACAATAAATACAAATTCCAACAACCCCCACCAACTGCCAAACACACCGTTTACAAATCCTTTTGGATCCATATTCGTCTAGGCGATATACCTACGATGGGCTCTAATCAACTGAACTTAATTTTATCTCTGATCGACGACTCTGAACACAATCTGAGGGAAGGAATGAAAAAGAGTTGCGATTCTATAAGTTCCAACCTCCTGAAGCACATTCAGCGTATAACTAACAACGCTAACTATAGTGACACATTCGAATGTATAAACATCAACGCCATGGTCATGGCCAGGCGGGCTAAACCGGAAGGTTGGGATTACGCCCTGACAGCCTGTTATAGGATGAAGAATCACATGAAACTCCTTTCGACGGCCGTAGAGAATATACTTGGCGAAGTTAGACTCGTCCTTGCCGATTACGTTAGCTCCCTCTCTAGGATAACAGAAGAAGAAGGGAAAGCATTGGCATTTGAAGACACAAAAGTGTTTGAGAACAGACCTCACTCCCTAGGCAGGGTGCACCCTCCGTATTCAAAGAGCATAGCAAGTGCAGTCATCCTACAGGGTGAAGATTTGGCCGATATTGGCCTCATAAGAGAAGCCATGGGCAAGATTCAACTTGAAAATGATATTTTCGAAAGAGAGAACGGAACCAACAAGAGGCTGATCAGGTTCGACGATAAAGCCACGAGCGTACTGGGCGTGATGTATGCGCCGACCCTGGGTGAAGACGAAGAAGAAGAGAAAAAAGAGGAGGGTAATACGCAACTAACACTGCCAGTGGCCCGATCCGTAGATGACGGAGCCGCCTGGCGCCTGTCCATCCAAGAAGGAACTGACTATCCTGGTGGTGATACGATTTCTCTAACGTTTGCTGAGACAAAGATCTATCTATCAAGGCGTTAACCGACTTTATGACTAGAGTGGTTGCACCTAAAGCGCTTATGGCTAGAGCTATAGTGACCATGTGTGTCCATTTACGCAATTATGCTCAGGCTATAGTTGAGACTGACCTATACAAAGTGATGGAAGCTCCATTCAACGCGAAACGCGTCTGAAATGATATCGTCAATGTCAAACTGGAATGGTTCATGCTGATAGCCGTGCTCATCTTATTCTTGGATGACAAGAAGGACAAGTTCACCGCGATTGAAGGACGACATCGCAGAAGAAAACGTTCTTGTCCTTCTCACTAACGTAGTAGAGAGTCTGCTCCCCTGGCTGCTGATCCAGATGTGGACCAGACGCAACCTGTACAATTGGCCTGAAGAACTGAGCGAAGAAACAGAGTCGCATTCTGGAAACAGTCACACTGGAATCGGCGCTTGTTTCCTCTGTAGTTGACAGGTTCATTATATGCAGACCCGGTGAAGATCATCCTTTTCTCTTGTTTGCCAACGACTCGAACAGAACACTCAGACGTCGCATATCTTCTACAAAGGCAGAATTCTTAGTCTATTCTCAGTTAATTGAAGAACGAGGCAATGTATGGTACTCAGTGGTTGGTCAAGGAAGGAGGAAAGGAGAGTTCTTCGGGTGAGACCACTAGTAGTAATAACAACTTTGGTGTATTTATCAAGAACGACGAAGCTTCTTCAAAGCCTCTGTTCTTGAATCCCATGTTTAAGACAATGCTTTTCCCCTCTAGGAATCATCAAATAATAACAAACTCTATCCGTCCTCTCTTAACACCCGACAGGAAAACATAAGGAAAAGCTTCTAGTGACAAGAAAACTGGTGGAGAGTGGATAACGCTCGACTTTAAGATGTCATTCAGCAGGGATCTGGCCACCTTTTGGAAGAACATGTCGTCCCGCAATGCGAGCTACTACCACGTCGAGCAGCATTTTAGAAAAGGATATGGTCAAATTAGAGTCCAAGATAGAAGAACCGAGCAAGAGCGGAAAGGAACAAACAAGAGAGATTAGTATCACAGAGGATATGTTAAAGAATTTTCTAAGCGGTCTGAATACTGCCAATGTCAATGCCGAGAAGGCGATATTCTTGACTTGTTTATGGAAAAGCTGTGCCGACAAGATGATAGGGCTTTTTTCATCTACGGCAGAGTTGTGATAGATTTGGTTTGCTCGAGTTTGCGTGCGACCATCCAACCCAAGCCAGGTTCAACTGGTGTCACCGGTATCATTGTGCTTTTCAGAAGATTCATATTAACATCATAGAGCTGCGCAGCTTTTTGGATTTGATGAGGTATATTTTAAAAGTTCTTCTTAAAGGCTCGACGATACCGGCAACGCCGGTTGAGCTGTGCCAGAGATGGAAGGTGACACGCGGGAGCAACAGGGGAAGCTCCTATACACTCCTCCGGGTGCTCAGTTGAATTCAGTGTGTCACTCCAAGCTCCGGCCCAGCCCAACTCCTGTCGCTGGTATCATTGAGCTTTTCAGAAGAAAATTTTTAAAACATACCACATCAACACCAAACTTTTGATATTAGTATGAATCTTCTGAAAAACTCAATGATAACGGTGACACCAGTTGAGCCGGGACAGCCCGGCTTAGAAGGCGTTGCCGGTATTATTGGCCTTTTCAGAATATTTTGACATTCAAAAACCTGTGTAGCTTTTTAATCTAATTAAACTTGTGAAAAATTCAACGATACCACCGACACTAGTTGAACCTGGCTGGACCCTGAGGGTCACGCGCGAACACAACTGGGGAACACAGCCCTGGATGCTCAGTTAAATTCAGTGTGTCACTCCAAGCTCCAGCCAGACTCAACTGGCGTTGCCGGTATCGTTGGGCTTTTCAGAACATTTAAACTATCAAACAAATTACCGCCGGTGTCGAGCCTCGGTTGGAGCTTATTGACGACACCATATGGATCAACAATGACGAGTCGGACCATTGTTCCGTTCTTACATGCGTATGTATGTACAGTGAACCGGGTATCCACCTGGATCATTCAATTTATCACCGCGCTTGAAGAAAGACATAAACATACGATTCTACCGATTTCGTTCCAAATTTACAAACAACGTCTGCCAACTGATTGGTAATTCAGGAATTAGTATCGTTCACAAGGCAGAGCGGCGCCGCCGGTACGTCTTATACGCATCGCGAACTCAGAAGCTATGACAAGAAGACGCTGCACCGCATCCTCTTTGTAAACCCTCATCTGCTCTTCAGCGAATACGAAGGCTACGACACTGTATGGAGATGGTTAATAAAGCACGACTACTTCCTCATCATGAAGTTCGTTTTGAACGAGGCTAGCGGAGGAAAACACGGCATTAGATGGTACATACCTTCCAACTGGTACGATAAGAACAACGGATCGAACATATTCACCGATCACTCATTGCCTTTAACGGCAAGAATATTCGACTTGCTATTTACCATGTCGGGGGAAAATCTTCACCTCTACAATGAGACGACCAACGAGACCGTACTGCACATACTGGCGAAACAGAATACCATTCAGGGGAAAGAAACAGCATTCAACGTACTAAAAAAACATTGCTGCAGAGAACAGCATGGACTTGGATCCCGACCTGTTAGATTTTGCCGGTAGAACAGCACTTCACTACGCTCTCGAGAGAGGCGAACTGGGGATGGCCGAGCTTCTAGTAGAGAGGATTTGCGTGGATTGGGACCTGGGCATGAAGAGCGCACTGTCCATCTCGAACGAGATGTTGGCTAGCAGGCATCCGGAATGCGTTGAGTTCTTACAGAAATGCAGAGAAAAGTATTCCATCAAGCACAACTCTGAATGCGGCGGTGAGACCTGCGTTATATGCCAGGACGAGATAGAGGCTTCTGCCTACTCATTGTGGTGCTGTAAGGTCAAACTACACACGGTTTGTCTTAGAAAGTATTTGGCTAGAGCAAAGGCCCCTAGTTGTGTGTTGTGTCGACAAGAAATATGCAAGTACAATAACAAGGATTTGTACGACAGTATACCAAATACTGTGTTCAAAAGCAAATGGGAAAAGGAGACGGCACAGACACAAGCAACAGCAGCAGAAGCTGCTGATTCTACTCCCAGCACTGAAACCGAGCCAGAGGCGACAGTGGCGACTATGGATGCAGCAACCGACGATGACACTGCTGCTTCTTATCAAATAGAAGAAGATGGCAGCATACCGATCATTTCCGGTCACGATGTTTCGGCTTTCCCGCCCTTCAGTGATTATGGGATTATCGTCTCCGATGAGAGAACAGAATTTTCTTCGAACCTGTACAAAGAGAAAGTGATCTACCGCCACCAAACAACCCATATGTTCGACCAGTCCCTTCCACCACCACCACTGCCTCAACAACCCCTATCCGCAGGAGATGGATGACCGAGCAGCGAACTGGTTTCTAACCAATATTGAGAACCGAGCGACGAACTGGTTTCCAACCAATATTGAGAACCGAGCGACGAATTGATCTCCAACTAATATTGAGAACTGAGCGACGAATTGATCTCCAACCAATATTGAGAACCGAGTGACGAACAGGTTTCCAACCAATATTGGGAACCGATCGACGAACTGGTTTCCAACCAATATTGAGAACCAAGCAACGAATTGATCTCCAACCAATATTGAGAACCGAGCGACGAATTGATCTCCAGATATTGGGAAACGAGCGACGAATTGATTTCGACTTCAAACTTTGGGTTGCTAGACTAGAAAACATTGTTGTATAGAACAGCATGGATTTGGATCCCGACCTGTTAGATTTTGCCGGTAGAACAGCACTTCGCTACGTTCGAGAGAGGCGAACTGGAGATGGCCGAGCTTCTAGTAGAGAGGATTTGCGCGGATTGGGACCTGGGCATGAAGAGCCTGTCCATCTCGAACGAGACATTGGCTAGCAGGCATCCGGAATGCGTCGAGTTCTTACAGAAATGCAGAGAAAAGTATTCTATCAAGCCCAACTCCGATGGCGGCGGTGAGACTTGCGTTAAATGCCGGGACAAGATAGAGGCTTCTGCCTAATTAGTGCGGTGCTGTAAGGTCAAACTACACACGGTTTGTCTTAGAAAGTATTTGGCTAGAGCAAAGGCCCCTAGTTGTGTGTTGTGTTGACAAGAAATATGCAAGGACAAGGACAAGGATTTGTACGACAGTATACCAAACACTGTGTTCAAAAGCAAATGGGAAAAGGAGATGGCACAGACACAAGCAACAACAGCAGAAGCTGCTGCTTTTACTGCCAACACTGAAACTGAGCCAGAGGCGACAGTGGCAACTTCGGATGCAGCAACCGACGATGACACTGCTGAAAGGGCGATGAACTATTTTCCAACCAATATTGAGAACCGAGCGACGAATTGATTTCGGACCAATATTGGGAAACGAGCGACGAATTGATTTCCAACCAATATTGGGAACCAAGCAACGAATTAGTTTTATCTTCAAACTTTGGGTTGCTACTCCAGGAATACGTCAAGACGAGAGTAGAAGACGAAGGCTACAGGAACGTTATAACTGTACAACTCAAGCATATTCAAGACTACGAGACAGTTTCTGATGGAGAGGACAACGAGGATTTGCTACTGCAGTACGAAAACAGTACGAGTGGCTGTACGTCAGAGGTCTTCACACTCAAACCAGGAAAAAGATCAAAAAGTTGCATTCTGGGCTGTTGACAATTGAAGAATATTGACAGTGCTATAAACTTGCATGATTTCGAACAGTTGTTGGCCGCTATCAGTCATGTTCTATCGTTCATGTGATGAATAAAGACTTTGTTAATTTTGTTTTTTATTTGTTACCCAAACAAAAAATGTTTGTCTACGACAAAAATGTCGTACTTACCGACCCTTTTGATCCTTCCAGTATCTACTCAGTCTTTGGGTTTAGATAGTGCCCCTCCAGATGTGGTGGACGCCAGAACCATAACCTCGCTGTTTCCCGGGGAGTTCAAGCAAGAATACAATACCTTCGACTGTCACAAGTGAGTATTGAAATGCACGGTGTGGGTAATTGCCTGGTGTGCAAGTCTGTGGGAGGAGGCACGTGCGTTAAGATAAGTTGCGACATCGAAGAAAACGGATACTAGAGATGGGAGATGTCAAACCCTTTCACTACTATAGAAAAAAAGCTCACGTTCAAAGACAGCTATATACTATGGACCACACCCCAATTATCACCACTACAATTACGATGGGTTGATTTCTAAAGGATTCTACGATAAAGAAAGGACGATGCATACTCGGAACAGAACCTGAAGTGAAGAACGTGTAGGATCTGTTTCCGTTTACCTGTCAGTCTGATAGGCGGCCGATACCGGCGACACCAGTTGAGCCCAAGCCTGAGCCCGTAGTGACAAATTGAATTCAACTGAACTGTCTGGAAAGGCTTCAGACCATTTTTTTTTCTCACCGTACTTACCTCACGGCTAACCACGTCCTCAGATCTATGTTGTTCTTCAACAACTGCACGTCGGTGTCTCACAACCTGCCAGTGCTGCCCATGAGCGTGTACGACGAGATAACTCGCCTTTGCCTCGGTCGGAGCTTCCTCCAGTTGCATCTGTGCATGACGCTCAGACCCGGGCTCAACTGGTGTCGCCAGTAGCGTTGAGCTTTCCAGAACATTAGTTAGTTCATCAAACTTTTCAGAACACTAGTTAGTCTATCAAAGAAAATATGACTATTTTTATCTTTTTTTATTTCACATTTCTGAAAGTACACTTTCAATCTTAGATAAAGAAGGGATTAATACATCAAACAAGTTTTCTATCATTACAGACTTATTGCCTATCTTCTTCTGAAGAGTGGTTTCGCCTGGAAGTAGCGCAATGAGAGAAGAGTTCCTTCTCTACATAATAATGTTGTTAATGTAGGTTATCGTATTTGAAACGCAAGGGTCGGACGAATCCAGTAGGTAGTCGTCGTTTTCCTCTTCGTCGTTATTAGCAGTCTTGGTCACCATCTTCTCGAGATCGATTAACGAAGCATACAACATCCAACTACAGCAGAGTTTTATCAAAATGTCCATAGAGATAACCATAGAAAGAAAATAATCCATAGAAATAAAATAATAACCTTGTTATCTCCCTTCAGAGCAGTCATGAATTGCGATAGCTTTACTATAGGCATGCTCTTGATGCGAATAATGTCCGAAAACAAAGTAGTTTGACGAACGGACGATCTATCATGGCGTTGCTGCAGACCGCCGACAGTACGTCCATTATACGCTTGTTCTCGTCGGCAGAGGTCCGTTTCTTATTGTCGCCTCCTCCTTGCCTGTAAACACCGTCTCTTTTGGCAAACTGCATGAAGTGATCCAGCACGTCACCGACCTCTTGGGAATGCTCCTTTAATGTTTCCAGGTCTCTGGCTATAACTTGCAAGGTAATCATGTCAATCCTTCTGTCTGTATCATTCTTCTTCAAAGAGTCCTGTTGCTGTTGTTGTTTCCTTTGGAAATGTTTCTTTTTGCTGTTGGTGGCAGTGTGATTCATCTTATAGTTGTCTACGAGATCAGAATGCAAAGAGTCATAAACTGGTATGATCTGACCGATGACTGCAAAGATGTCAGCAAGTTGGACTTGAATGGCTTCATCTTCTATATCCATGGCCCTGGTGCTGTCTTGACGCGGTGTTTCCATTGAGAACAAGCTTAGAATGATGTAAAATAGTTTGTTTCATCCATTTAAATACAGAATCAGATCAGAGCGGTGCGGTCAACAGAAGCGCCATCAAAAGCTTAATGCCCACGACCGCCATTAAATTAATCCTGCGTTTTGTCCGTTTACTGAAACCTTTCCTTCCTCCTTCTTCTTTTTTGACCACTCGATGTGGACACCTATGTGTCATGTTCTTGCCAGCTCTCTTATTGTTGTTGTTGATGTGCCTTCCCCTTTTCTTTCTCCTATCGCCAGGTGAAGAAGAAGAATGTATGAACGAATGAGAAGGTAATAACGAAGAACAAGAAGGTGAGATTGAAGACGACGATGAATATTCATTTTAGTTGTACTTGCTAGTATCTTTATCGTCATGGTGACAACATGTAGAAGGTACGATCAAGGGCTTAGGCATAGAAGAAGTAGTAGTGGCCAATAAGATGCTAGAAGGTTTATAAGTGTGAACATGTTCTTCCTTTTCATTGTCACGATCGAGATCAATATCTGAATTACTAAACTCTTCCAACGGTGACAGACATTGACTTGTTATGTAGCCAGAACAACAATATCCTTTCCTTCTTTTCCGTGTTCCCTTCATTATTCTCATTTTCTTATTCGTTTCATCTTCACATCTCCCCGATGGTTCTTCTAAGTCTTCTTTGTCTTCCACTCTTGTGGGGGAAGCAGCAGCTTTGTCGTACTTGGCGTGTTTATGACCGCGCCTAACAGCGCTTGCCCATTGTTTCCTTTTGAACATTTTTTCAGTTTTTTGATTGAGCACTATATTTGTCTCTCAAAAAAAATTTTTACTCGGGGCGTCCGTACAAACATAGCTCGCAGACTTCATACGCTGGAAAAAAAAAAGTTTTTTGGGTACCGCGTGGCCTACTTCTATTCTATTTTTTTTTTTTTTTTAAGTTTCTGAAAAGCCCAACGATACCGGCGACATCACTTGAACCGGGCCTGACCGGATGATGCACCATTGAATTTAACTGAGCGATAGGTCGCAGTCGGAAACTCAAGCTTAAGCTCCCTTCCTGCTCCGAGACTTAGTTAAATTCAGAGGCCCGGTTTAACTGGTATCGCCGGTATTGTTGGGCTTTTTCAGAAGTTTATTTAAAAAAAGCTGCGCAGGTCTTTTGTTAATCAAAATACTCTTAAAAGTTCAACAATACAAATACCGGCGACAGCCAGAGGCTTACGCGCGTGAGCAATCATCGTCTGGTTCCGGTCGGAGCTCGAACTAGAGTTATTCCGCTCACGTCGGTTGTCAAATTGCATTCGGTGGCGCATTCAGAAAAAGCTGCGCAAGTTCTTCATGGTTAAAGTATACTGAAAAGCACAACAATACCGGTGAAACCAATTGAATCGAACACCAAAATCCCTGCGCAGGTTTTTTAGTGTTGATCGGATGAACACCAAAACCCTGCACAGGTTTTTACGCCAAAAACCTGCACAGGTTTTTACGCCAAAACCCTGCACAGGTTTTTACACCAAAACCCTGCACAGGCTTTTACACCAAAACCCTGCACAGGCTTTTACACCAAAACCCTGCACAGGTTTTTACACCAAAACCCTGCACACGTTTTTTTAGTGTTGATCAGATGAACACAAAAACCCTGCACAGTTTTTTTTACTGTTGATCGGATATACACCACAGCTTTTTACACCAAAAAACCTGCACAGCTTTTTACACCAAAAATCCTGCGTAGGTTTTTAAGGGTAAAGTTAACGGATGTTGTGAGAGAGGCTCAGGAGATAGAGACAGGCAGAGCGAGAGAGGAATAGAAAAAGCTGCGCAGGTTTTTGAATTCTTAAAAACTAAGATAGGCCTAGCTAAAGTATTAAATAAATTTTCACCCAAATTTCATTGTTTTCACTTTTATAAAAAATTACCCTGAAGTTTTCACTGAATGTGCCTTAGCGATTGCGTTTTTGAAGGCTTCAAACTCGGTGTTGCAGCAACACAGGTTGATGGTGCAATCCTTGACGATAACTTCCGCGTCTGGACGCCTAGCGTGAGCCAGATTGATCTCGTGCTCACGATCCTCGGCCTTAGCCTGAGCAGAAGTGGCGGCTGCTTCCTCCTGTTGCCGCTTGGCCTCCCCTGCCAGACGAGCTGCCTTCTTTGAAAGGCACTTGGACCCAGAGGATGATGATGGGCACTTGCGCTTCTTGGCTTCTGTGCTCTCAACAGCTTCAGCAGCAGCAGTTGATGTTTCTGTCTCTTCTCCTTCTGATGCAACGAGAGGGGCATGATCGTGCTGTCTAGCGACTTGAGCACACATAGAGTCAAGAACTTCTGTCGTGTCCATGACGACGTTGGTTAATTATGATATGGATTTCAATACAACCGTTTTTGTTGCTTGCCAGTTTCTGGCGCTCGTTTTGACAATTATCACTTACATGGTGTGTTGTAGCGTACGCTCCGCGGCGATGGATTCGGGTGCCTCCTGAAACAAAGATATCCTCGAAGCGACCATAATTCCTCTAGAAATGTTCTCTTTGAGAGCCATGAATGTGAGATCGATGGCCATCTCCATGACTCCTCTCCAATCGCTTTTTATCCATATGTTTGGTATCTTTATCAAGAACTTGACGTCTACGATGAAACGACAAAGAGCAATCATGTATCTGTCGATAGTCAGCGCTGTGTAGTGCCCAGAGAAGAAGCCCTTGTTCGCCGCCACGATGTTGCTCATCTCGGCTAGATTGGCCATCTGTCATTCGAATTCTCCGATGACCATCTCCATATTCCACTTACCCATATTGTCCATCACCACGTTCTTCCAATCGGACCAGAGTTTGCAAAGCTTTTTGTCTATGGCACTCTGTTCTGAGTTGAGAGGAGAGAGCACTGATGCTGTCCCTGGTGCCGTGCTCTACCGCTAACATGACGTCTAATCACTGGATGTCCGTCAAGATATCTCTAGGATTGACGGGAACGTACTTTATATGTCCCCTCGTAAAGTCTTTACCGGCTCCGGGTTTGGGCATGTCGTTTAGAACGAACTTCGGAAACATTTGGTTCTTTTGTTCTTGAAGACGTTCGTTTTGAATCATTCTTGAGTTCCTCTTGTTGTTTTGTACTAGATCTATCAATCATATAGACGAATCAATGGAACGGCTATCTAAGCCAAAAGAAGAAGGCGCAACACCTCTTACGCCCCTCCCCCCTCTCTAGTGCTTTTGTTATTGTTGAGTCTGTCCAGTAAAGAGGATAGATTGCCACCTATCGCAGTGAGTGCGGCCATTCCCATCGTTGTCACCAATGCATTATTGTTGCTGCCACTTTCCACTGAACCAAGCTCGGACATTGGCCTGAACAATCCTCTACTGTCTTTAAACATGCCATTACCGTTGCTATCTACAACAACTCTGTCCATTACGTCTTTTAGTTTGCAAGCCAGGTCGAGCACGACTTGGAGGTTGTTTAACATCGTTTTGGCTACATTGCTGCTAATCTTTTTGATAAAGGGCAGTTCGTTCTTGCTAACTACGACCATAAAGCGCGTTAACAACAAGGTCAGTACATCTGATAGATCCTGTTGCAGGAAAGTCTTGGTATCGGCCACCGAAGCCCTTTCTGCCGGTTCAGAAGAAGAAGAGGAAGTAGAAGAAAGGTTCTGACGCTACTGAACAGGCCACCGGCCACTATCGAGTCCAGTGAATTCGTTCTGTCTTCTGCTAAACGCATTCGCAGGTCCGAACCTAGTGGCAAAGAACTTTAACATGTTCTTCTTTCTGGCATCCTCTTCGTCTTCTTCTCTTTCTGTCACTATTGTTACTTCTTCGCTCTCTTCCGATGACAACGATGATCTGCCGAACCTCTTCCACAACC
Source organism: Scylla paramamosain (assembly GCF_035594125.1). Classification (NCBI taxonomy): domain Eukaryota; kingdom Metazoa; phylum Arthropoda; class Malacostraca; order Decapoda; family Portunidae; genus Scylla; species Scylla paramamosain. Next base: position 10,290,295 of record NC_087182.1, read on the forward strand.
AAGCAAAGCCGGGCGAAGACACACCGTTTGCGTTGATTTCAATCTTTCCGTCATTTAAAATATTGAACGTCTTCTTCAACATGATACCCGTTGGGTCTCTGATGAGCTTGGTCTCAGCCGCCTCTCTGAGCGTAGGTATCGAGATTAGGGGATCCCAGAACACGGCTTCAGTGTTAGCGTCTTTGATTTGAAGAGATGACGTCTTGGTCCCCACGGCCGTCATGAGATCTTCAGTACCGAAGCCTGGCAGAGAGACTAGTTTGTCGTGTCCGCTCAAAGAAGTCTGACCAACGTTGTGTGCAATAGAATGTTGCATGCCCGCGGTGCCGACGAAAGATGCTGTCCTCTTCTTATTATTAATCTTGTTTAGTACCGAATTGAGATCGTTATTGTCCAACAATGCCTGGAAACCGTCATCGTTGTTGTATTCTATAGTAAGAGCGCGAGGGATGGTGTACTCCCAAGATGAGTTAACAGCAGCCCGAGTTCTGGTGTTGCTAATAACGTGTTTAGAGTTTCTTTTCTTGCCATCAGAGGGATCCTTAACAATAATCGTCACGTTACCGCAAGTTCTGTAAATTTCCAGGCACGAGTATCGAAAAACATGTGTCCTTTGACGAACTCTCGACCTTTGATACCGCGCTGGCGACAGAGTCTTCTTGTTTCTTGTTGGCAATTGCATGTCAAAACAATTCGATTCCACAGAGATTTGTCTGCTGGATACACTACACACGCCCATGTTGCTGGCTGCTTCGTTGATGAAATAGATTGCCAGCAGATGCCTACCAACGATTGGCGTAATGTCAACCAGATTGTATAGGAATGAATCGGCTACGATTTCGTTCAGGAGACGTCTAATTTCACTCACCGCCCAGGCTCCCAAGCTGACAACGGCGTCTATAAAGTTTGTCAAAAGATCGTCTGTTATGGATGCAATCAATCTAGTCTCTGCTTTCTATTGTTCCAACGCATTCGTAAACATGAGTACAGGCAGAGTGATGGGCATATACCACTTGTAACTCCTCCCTGCGGCCAATTCCAGACAAGCCTTGTCCATGAAGAGGACGTCGCCTTTCATGTCGAACCTCTTATTCACGGCTTCAGCCAAACGCTGCTGTACTGTCGCAGAAACGATCTTTTCGGGTACGACAGAGAGCAAGCCCATAACAAAGTCGCTACCGCTCGCATAGTTGTTGTCGTACAATACATTGGCAATAAACCTAACGCTACTGACTAAGCTGATTTCGTCTCCCTCGCTAGAAGAGGCCAACAGCATGTTTAATGTAATCAGGTCCATGTCGGGAATGAATCCTTCTCCTCCTCCTCCTACAAACCTTCCCGAAGAATGCATCGGAATTATTGAAGTAGAAAGTTGATCTACCGTCACAGTGAGCAGTTTGCGATCTTTTTCTTTCTTCTTTATCAGAACTACGCTGACCTGGACGTCCTTGCTAGCCACCGCCTAGTTGACATGTATGTAGTTGCCGCTCGTCAGGAAACAACTGATGGGAAGGGCATTATTGGAAGCCATGACAGCATATTCGTAGTCGGACAGGATATGATGATGATGATGATGGTCCTCGCCTTCGGGGGGTTGCAGGGCTTTTTTTCAACATTTTTTGTTTGAGTCGTAGGTGTCGATCACTGTCTTGGCCAGCTGTTTCAAAGACAGCTGGCGATTTGGACGTGGCCAAAGTTGCGAAAAGATTTCTTTCTATATTCTCTATAGTTTTTTTCCAATGTTCTTGCCGCTCTGAGCGTTTTTCAGTTTGCAAGTCTACGAGTTCGTGGAGCAACAGCTTAGAGATGATGCACATGCTTGTAAAGTAATGAGGCTTAGGGAGATTTTTGTACTGTTTGGTATTGGTTAATCCAGGAATCAAATAAGCAGATTTGCTATCAGGAGAACGGGACTGATCAGCTTCTTCTAACCCTTTAATTTTGAACAGGGAAGGATGTCTTTCTCCGGCTATTAGAAGAGACGTATCCTCTTCATCATCACTAATCCCGCATTTCTTCTCATTATTATTCTTTTCATTTGTCCTGTATGAATGTATACTCAGACCGTCGACGAACGATACGTTGGTATCCTTTAGTCTAAAGATAACATTTCTGAAGTTTCTATTCCTGGGGTAGTATACGACGTCGGTGAATCCCAATCTGGCGTAAAAGACCCCGAACGATAGATCATCAAGGAAGAGAACGTTGATGCGCTCCTCTTCCCAGCTCTCCATATCAATGTGGGTGAAGTCAATCAATTCGCTAATGATATTGTCTCCAGACAACATAAAAGAAAGCACTTTCCCTCTCCTGGTTTCCCACTCGTCCTTTTTTTTTATCTCTAGCACTATAGGTAAGTTCTTGGATACGTTCTTGAGATTCTTGATGGTGTCTTTGGTGACCACCAGTTCGTTGCTGAACGCAGCGGAAACGGAATCCAAGACAGAAATCTTCCTTGTTATCATCGAACTTATATTTTCCGAAGTTATTTCTTCTTTGGTGAACTCTGGTTTAGCTTCCACAATCAAGTACGACAGTTTGATGTTCACTCTGCGCTTCGACTGAGATAAGAGGTCGGCGGAATTTATTCTACTGAGGGTGTAATCCTTTGCAACCGTTTCGGCCACAGCAACGTTGAGTATAGGCGAGTAAGAATAAGGAAGTTGCATAACGACATCAGCAGCAGAAGTTGTTACAATCCCTCCTCTGTCTTTATTTTGCAGGCACGGGCGATAGTAGGGCAGCGGTGTCGCCATTCTGTTTCAAACGCAGTAAAGCTTTTCTCACAGCTCTAGCCTAGTTTTAAAGATATACACAAGAATATAAACAAAAACCCAAACACAATATATACCAACAGAATTGAGAAAAGAATATAATCGCTGGCGCGTGCCGCGTTGTCCTCTTCTCGGGCAGCTGCTAATTCTTTATAAGCGACGCCACCCAATTCCTTCTCTAGATGAGCTTCGACGATCTTATCCATATCCTTTCTTGAAGATGGATGGGCTCAGTAACAGGGGAACTTTTGTTCCAGTAATTTTTTTTTATTCCCGCCTCGTGACAATCCATCTGATTGTCATCCATCTGATTGTCATGCCCGTGTCCTTGAGGAGAAGAAACAAAGAAAAGGATATCCTACTTCTGAAGAAGTTAGAGCCGCCCAAACTCGAGAAAATGAACGGTCAAAACAGTAGCGCAAGCAATATTCATCATCCCCGTTATGTGCAAGAGGGTAAATATGATGAGCCTATCAAACGGGAGGAAACTTTGAATGAGATTGATAACAAAGTCATCGAACTGGGGAAGGGAGAAGAAAGCACAAACAGTGACAAATTCATTTGCAGGGCTATCGACAAAGATTACAAGATTCAGACAATTTTGGCGGGTTTGCAGACCGTCATAGCATATGTGGAGAAGAACGTGCAGCGAATCAAAACCAGTTACACAGAACTATGCGAACTCATAAACCTCCAAATGTTTGGCCTGTGAACAGGCTGTAATGAATGTTGTTTTTAGTCAATAAGATGACGTTTATATTAATGACCTATCCCATAGGATGGGACTGAGAAACAGTAGCCTTTGGAGTACATCTGATCAACCGTAGCGTTGTTTGCATACTTCAGCGTGCACCAGATGCTGTCCTTGTGCTCAAATGACGACACTTTTTCATTCTGTCTGTTACCTCTACTGCCCGAAGCAAATTCGCAAGCGCATCTGTTATGACTGATGGCCTGTTTGATGTTTCGCACTCCTCTGTAGGTGTACTCGTTGAATGTCAGGCCTACCCTATTCAGAGGCGCCGGGCTATCTCCGTTATAGTACACCTGCCATCAGGTGCCTGAGACAGATAGCCGGGGCGTTGCCATAGTAGCGATACCGGCAGTTTATAGTCGCTCTGACGTTAGGGAGGGCCAGTATCTCGTAGAAAGCCAAAGATTCGCGTTCTATGCACTCCCGCAAGACGCCAAAGTCCTTGTCTGTCACATAGCACATGTCAGGAAATGTTTCCACCAACACCTCCAGAGAGGTCGAAGGCGACGGTGGTCTTTCTTCTTTGGTATTGGAAGTGGGGATAAATGAGGATGAGACCTTCTGGGTCACCGTGTTCCTGATCATGCGCATAAATGCGGCCTTCTTGCCATCTTTGTTATTTCGAAAGGCGTTTCTGACGATCCAAACCAATGCGGAGTAACCGCTCTCGACGTAACACATGGTGTCTGTGGCCACGTTGATGCTGTCAGTGACGAATGCGCACTTTTTCAGATACTGTTTGACGCAAGACATGTAGACGTCGGACCCGACTTTATCAAACAGGTTTTTCTCATAGAACGATCTCATGCGACCCTTCTTTGTAAAATATCTGCACAACTTGTCCAAAACATAAGAGGCGAACATATATTCGCCTCCAGATTCTCGTACTCGTAGCCTTCGTTGGGATCCAACAGCCAAGACACGATACCGTAGGAGTGAAACCTATTGTCATTGTTGTTATTCCTCGAAGGAAACACTTCAGCAACGTCGACAAGGTCCTTGAGTACCTTCAGTTCTCTCTCCTCTCCATCGGGTATCGACGTTGTCTTTTTTCTAATGGATAAAGTTATAAAGGTTTGGGCCAGAACTGTGTAACCAGCAGGCGAGAACTCGCCTATCGTCGTGCATCAGTCTTCCTATTCCGTAAGCATTGGCCAGCGCCGACACTCTGTTGAATATGGATAGTACAGTGGTCCCAAACGGAAAGTCCTTGCCCAATGAGAGTTCGGTGGCTGACTTAAGGGTTCTATTATAGTGAATACTTCTGCATTTGTGTAGAGGCCTAATGTTGTGTTTGATATCAGAAAGAAGATTCTCCTTCACTACTCCTTCTCTGTTTTTTTCTAGACTCCTCACGGCCGTGTCAAATCCGTCAATAGACATGTGGTCGCTAAAGACATAAAACGATGGGTAACCTGCCAGCAGAGGCTCGAAGAACCTGATGAGTGCCTCTTTAGCTCCGCTGTTGCCTGCGTCAGGTGCGTCTTCCACGTCAAGGAAAGAGCAGTAGCCGCTCGTTTCGAGCCGCCTGAGGAGTTGCACCAACGCTGTTTCGTTCTTGTTTAGAAATGCCAACTCTTCTCCGTCGCTTCCGCATTCTTCTAATTCTAGAGGCACCAACGAGGACGAATCCCTCTTGACGATGGCAACCCTCCCCCCTTCTGAATCAACTATGCACCTCCTCTTGGTTGCTGAGGCGCTTTCTTCTTTTTCCACTACTGATAACTTTCTCTTCTCCACCTTCATGACTAGCTTGCCTTGTCTTATAAGGAGCTGGAGTTCAAACACACAGTCACTGTACACCATGTCCGCATCGAAAGGTATGGGACGAAGGCCGTCGATGCATCTTTCAATGGTATCAAAGTACAGACGGTAGTTGGCGGTGGACATGGTCCCATCGCTGGGAAGGATGCCCATCCTCTTGATCCTCGCAACCAGGACACGAGCATTGCATTCGGTCAGGGGCAGCAGGTCGGGAGGCGCATCCAAGAGTAGAGACGGCGGGGCTCTTTCTTTATTCAGGGACTTGATGAGGATGCAGAGGTACACGTCGTCAAGCTCGAACAGAGAGTACCACAAGACACTGGCACTGACTCTCATCCCCACTTCTTTGAAAGTTTCCAAGTGAATGTTCACGTTACCGCAGCCAGAATTGATAGCGTTGAGGGCGTGCAAGAAGTAGAACGGTAGAGGTATGTAATGGCTGTCTTGGTCCTTCGAAACATATGATGAGTGATACGAGTACTTTACAATCTTGTCCACCAAAATTCTCGTGCAAGTGTTGGCTTCTCCGTACTCGTTCATGCCGTTAAACAACAAAGAGATGCACATGAAAACATCGTCGCGAATGTAAAACTTGCTGCAGAACCTCTTGGAGAACTCTCTAAAGGCAGAGTTGATGTGAGCTTTGGCCCTGTTTGACACTGGGTATGCATGAGACATCATGGGCAGTGCTATAAAATCTATGTTGTCCCTCGAAGGCTTTGCTTTGATGGTGTACTTGCCAGCTCCTTGCGTTTTGTTGAACAGGTCCTTTACATAGTCTGTGTGTCTTGTATCGATGAGGTGTCGTCGCTCCATTCTTGTGTACCAGGCGCCCACTTGAAGGATTTCTAGCAAAGGATAGGTGGATTGACGTCAAAGCTCCCTCCTGAAGGCGCGGCGATGGTGATGGCAGTAGCAGCAGCGGCGATGGAGAAGGATTGCGATGAGGACGGAGTCGCCATCGTATTCTTCTGTCGTGAAACGACTGAAGAGTTTGTGACGAGAACAGTTTGATACGAAGACAGATGAGGTTGTAACTGCACCCCTTTCAAGGCTTCAATATATATATGGTGCGGACAGCGAGGGCCTCCCCTGCCTGCTACGAATGTGCAATTGAATTCAGCGGTGCACCTCTGTCCTCTGGCTGAAGAGGTGTCGCCGGTATCGTTGGGCTTTTTAGAATTTTTTAAGGACATCAATATAAAAAAAACTGTGCAGTTTTTTTTTTTTATATTGTTGTGTATCTTTTGAAAAGATACCGGCGACACCTCTTGAAACAGCCCTGAGCTAAGGGTGACCCAATGAATTCAACTGAGTGGCTGGAAGGGGGAGAGGGTACAGGATATTGAGCCTCCTTGCCCGAACCAGAGCTTCCCCGGTTGCATTTGCGCATGACCCTCTGGCTCCAGTCCGGTTCAAGAGGTGTCGCCGGTATCGCTGGACTTTTCAGAAGAATTTCAAACAAAAATTGTTAAGGAAAAGAAAAAGTAGTATAAATTGCAAATATTTTTATTTAAGAATATAAAAAATCTTCCTTTCGATACAAATACACATCAGGAACGCCTGATCTGGTCTTCCGACTGCTCTTCGGGCCCGCACCTGATCTTGCCTTTCCACTGTTCCTCTGGCACTCGCCCGGTACTCTTCTTCTTTTCTGCTTAATCCGTCTGCGAGGTGTGGAAAGACTCCATCAGGCCCACTGACAGAGGCGGTGGCGGTGGAGGAGGGATCGGAGGTCGACCCGTGCTCCAGGCTCTCGTATTCCCGTCTCCCTTGCTACTGCTCCTGCTTGAAGGGGGAGGAGGCGCAGGAAGGAACATGGCGTCTCGACGACAATTGGCGTAGTTGATGGGAGTCTTGTTGCTATACAGTGATAGTCTACTATTGCTGTTCGCTAATGATGACAACGAGGACATATCCAAATATATTTCTTTGTTCTTCTTGTTGTCCTCTGTCACCGCTGGTTCTGTTCTCTTCGGCTTCATTTCTATAGGAATCATCACTCTCAGAGGCGGCGATCTAGGCTTATTGTATCCCCTTTAAACACCCTCCTCCTCCTCGGCAGGTATCCCCGGCCACGGAGAGGAGAAAACAGGCGCCTTCATCATCCTTTCCTCGCTGTTTCTTGAATCTTCCACACGAACCACAAAATCCTCAAGTTCGTCTCTGGAACATGGCATCCCGACCACAGCCTCTGGTATACTGTAGTTTTCTTTGGCGTTCCTCCTAAGTGTTGTTGCTGTTCCTTTCCTTTCTCAAGCCTCTGTTCAGCAGACTCGTCAATCCTCCATTCTTGTAAATAACAGCAGAAAGGGTCAACACGGAGGCTAGGATACACCCCGATATAAACCAGAGGCTATAGAGGATCAGCACATTAGGTTTCGAAGTTTCCATCTCTAAAGACATTGTTACGTCTTCGATGGATAGAGAGAATCGGGCAACAATAAACTGCTTGTTCTAGAAGATGTTCTTCAGGTCCTCTTCGAGAAGTGTTGTCTGGACCTTCAGCTAGCGGGGCCCCCAACTACTTTGCAATAATGTTCTCTAAGGTTGCCAAAAAGGATGACGACGCACTTCAATTCTTAAGTACGGAGCAGATACAAGAGCTTGTCCACCGTCTAAACAAAAGGAAGGGAAATGTCCTAACCGAGGGTAACCTCAAGATAAACGTCAACATTAAGAAAAAGAACTTGGAATTGTTGGAAGCAAAGAAGAACAGGAGGCGATGTGGCCGGCTTGGGAGTCGATGGAGGTAACAACGACCTGTTGCTCCAGACAATGGGTGGCGCCGGCGGTAGTACCGTCGGCTGTGGTTCGGGTGATGACGCAAAGAAGGATGACATGGAAGACAAGTTAAGCTTAAAGATTAAACAAAAAATTGAAGACGAAGACGCCCACATCAAGAGCATGCTGCATGCCGTACTCTCTTCGCGGCTATCGGAGAGCAACAACGACAGATCGGCGGTCCCTGCGGGGTAGATCGCTCCTAGGTCCACGTCTTTTGAAGAGCTTCTAGAGTACTTTTACAGTGAGGGCGTCTCGGTCAACATCGGTGCCGCCAAGGACTGCGCCGATAAAGTGAATGGGACGCTGTACTTTAGATTCCACATTCGCCAGCTGGCTTGCATACAACTCAACATCTTCCACTACTTTTCAATCAGGAGTATGCTGACATGGTCAACCTCGGGATCACCAGTACTGGCGTGAGTGAGGTGCGCGTCAATCCCGAGATGTCCACTCATTGGTCCAGCATGGAAGTTAAACACATGGTCAGGTCAGAGCATATGGAAAAGTGTTTCGCCTACCTGAAACCCAAATTTAGAGATGCCTATACCAAGTTGATGAAGTGCACTACATTACCCAAGGAGTTCAACGTCAAGTTTGAAGTCTGGGACAGCTGCGTGGGACTATACACGTCAGTGCCGGTTATCAGGGGTGCTCAGTGCTTTGAGATGTATGGCTACGGAGGCAAGAACCAGAAAAAGTTTGATGATAACACCAACGCGTCCGATCTGAGTGCCATTATCAATAATAGCAGAATGGACATGCCCGAGTTTGACAACAGCAAAGTGTCGACTGAGGGCGGCTTGGACGATGCACTGAAGAGCAGCAGCAACAGTGGAGACGATGTAGACGTCGTATTGGCTTCGATCAAAACTAACAATAACAATACGTTTGACGACCTCCTTAACGACAAAATATCGGGTACCGGTGACAGCAACAGTAAAGACAAGGGCGCTGCTGCGGCTGCCACCGAGAACACGTTCGTCTGCAACAAGAAAGAGTCTGTCTATGACATTATGGACTCGCTGGTTGCTCTGGCGCCATGTAAAGGATACGAAATTAGCAAACTGATGGAAGACATGGTGCGGTTCTTAAACGCCAAATGCGAGGAGGTCGAAGACACTGTCGAGCTCGACGACACCGAATTTATCAGGGACGATCAAGCCACTTGCTTCAACAGATCTTCGGAGCTGGCCATCAACAGGATCATGTCCGATCCGGTCAATCTATACAGGGTAGCTACCGGTCTCTTTGCCAACTTGGTCTGCTTGCGCCTGAGAAACATGTGGAAGCGCATCCATCTGTTGGCAGGCACCAACAACAAATACGAGTATGGGTCGGAGACTACGCAACGTTCACCAACTGCAGGTTTAGATTGGACAAGACCAACTGCGAGTGCAGAAACTATTGCAATTGCTCTGCTTGGGTGGACAGGGTGAGGGAAGATAACGCGAGGGCCAAGTTCGGTCCCAAGTATGAGCCGGACACTATCAAGCGATGGCACAACAGCTATTGTGTCATCCTACCTAACCTTCTATGGCTGGACAAACTGGAGAATGAGATTCACAGGATTGCTTGCAATGCTACAGGAAAGAAGCTTAGACTTCCTCGGTCTATCACCAAGAGGTACGATTACCTATCTTGTGACCCTAACTCTCTCGACACTTACAATAAGTGCTATCCGTCGGCGGGACTTCATGAAATGTTTTGCAACAGCGTTCTGTCGGTGAGACGCCTTGGCTTCAAGACACACTTTAAAAGCAATAAGTTTGCCATTCAGGGGTGAATAAGCGACCCCCACAACAAAGACAAGAGGAACAAGGCCATCACTTCTATGCAAGCCGGCAACTCTGAGAAGGCGTTCGAATTTAACAAGCAGAACCTGGAGTTGCAGCCGTCTGACGGAATGTTGTCCAACGCCAACGGCAGGGGCTGCTCGATTAGGGAGTACGCCGCTAGGATCGCCGCGCTGCCCATGTGCATCAACGAACGCAACAAAGAGATTGCGCGTAGCGAGCATCACTCGCTGGTAACGATAGAGGTGTTCAAGAACAGAGTGGTCGATCTCATGATGGACATTGGCGAGCTGATAATCAGCCCTCCTGATCGCCAAAGCGCTAGAGCACTACAAGAAGAGCGATACGACTACCAACCCTGGCATCTCTTCGGTCAGCGCTTCCAAAGAGTCTAGAATGATGATGAGAATGTACGCCCAGTACTGCCTGGAAAACAAGAACGCAGCTTACCCAATGGTCATTAACAAAAAGACATTCTACTGTATAGTTTACAATCTAAACGGGTTCAGGTTTAGCGATTCAAACTACAAGGAGGTGAACATTCATCAGTTTATCTCCTCAATCAAGTAGGCGGTGGTGTGCGGAGACTACTACTCGGCCTTCGGCGACAAGAGCAAGGACGAGCAGGTGGCGTTCAACGTTATGGAAGAGGTCGAAAAGGAGGATATTAAAAAGGACAAGAAGCACGAACTAGACATGTTTTTGTCTCTTTCTGCCAAAGATTTGCTTCTTGTAGAAGACTACGAAATAGAGGAGGAGATGAAAGAGGAAAGAATGAAGAGAAAGAGAGAAGACGAGGAGGATGAAACTAAAGAGATACCTGTGAAATCTCAGAGAACGTCTACTGACACGATTGCAACAACAAAAGAAGCGGCATCGCCGGACTCTAGAAGGGATTGAAATGATGACGAATTTGACTTTTCTGCTTAGTTTTGTTAATCTATGCATTTGTTTCATTTTTCCTTTCAATTTAAATTTTCAGTAATATAAGTACGAATCCACCAAGATTGCTAGCATTCTGATTGTCGTTGTAGAATTTGAATTCCATGTGTTCTGATAAACTTTTGTAGGTTCTAGCCTGTCAAGGGTTAGTTAATACGACCCTTTGGTATCGCTACTGTGCCTACGTTAAAAATACGACGGCGCAACGAGTTATTTATAGAATCGGTAGTGTCATCTATAGCAATACGTTTCTTGTTATCTGGGGGTTTCCACCCATACTCTTTCGTGGCTGGACATGCTAAACACACGAAAACTTACCCCACGGGTCCGTTTGTTGTGTTATAAAGGTCACTGCTTGACAGAATCATAGACACTTAGGAAGGTTTAGGCAGGGGAAATATAAACACTTGTCACTTAAGGCACCGCTGTATTATTGGGCTACACAGTAAAGATGAACGAAAGGAGAGAATAGTGACACATCGCCCAGCACACACAGGCAACCCACACGTCTTTCTCTCTGTCTGTCTGTCTATTCATTCTCTTTACTGACACGGGCACCTGTCACTCCTACAAACTCAAGTACAGTCTTTGGGCATACTGCCATACTGCAACTCCTCTTTCACCGTCACCGCTATCTCTTGCCCACCCACTGCCGTCCCGCCTTCTATCTCTTTCTCCCTAAGCTAAGCCACGTGTCAGTGAGCTACAGCCAAGGCCAAGGCAACATATTTGGGCGGCATTCCCCTCCCCTTCCCGCCAGCCTTGACTTCATACGCCCTCCCGCGCATTTCCGTGCTCAGCTGACGTCACCATTATACTCAAGAAGAAGAAGACAGGTAGGGTGATTTTGTTAAGAGAAATTTCTTTTGTTAATGAGAATAAAGTTTTACAATTCCCTCTATATGTACACATTGTTTTGGATAAAAACAGACAGAAAATGTCTATAACTATTTTTCATTTATTGCAACATTTAGAATTAGCGGCAGTTTCTTGATTGATGCGATCGGTTTTGGGATTATGCCCATGTTTGCACCGTTTCATACACAATAAGCCCCTTCTCTTGCAAAAGCAGCGCATTGTTCTACAGAAATCTGTAGCACAGTGACAAATATTGGAGGAAGGCTCCTCACTGCCCTTTATCGCTTCCGCCGCAGCTATTTTTCTGATGGATACTGTCCGTTCTCTGTTCACCGTCTCGATATCTATCACATTCCTTCGGCGGCAGATTTCAAATTGATTCTGAGAGAGTAATGGCCTTATACAACCGTATTCTGTTGCTACACTGTATAGTTTGTGTCCTTTTTTTTCTTTGATGGCCACAATTACTCCAACAAAATTTTGCATGCTCATCTTCCTCAGCCGATCCATCTGAGGAATCGTGACGTTGACACAGTCGTTGATCTCGGGATGTAAGGAAGAGGAGAAAGCAGACTTAATCATCTTAGATGCTTGTTGTTTGATCCCATCTCTCACTCACCGTCTGATCTATAAAAAGAAAAAGAAAAAGTAAGATTAACTTATGAATAAATAAATTATTATCCTGAGGAATAAAAAACTCATTATAGATATAATCATAATACCACTACATACCTTTATAAAGTTTTCCAAATGTTGTTCATTTACAGTTGCATTTGCGCGTTCTTCCTCATCCTCTACCAATTCTCCATCTCTAGAAATTTCGACCTGTCGGAAAAGGTAAATCAAATTATTTTTTTTGGAGTAAAGTAGACATATGGTGATCTGATCATTTATGGATAATTCACCTCTTCATTGTATAACCGCTGCTGATCGTCTTCTTCCTGTTGTTGTACCTCATCTTCGTCTTTTTCCCTGGACCCCATCTATAAAAAAAGAAATTGTAACGTTTTCTTCACTTCTGTAAATTGCCAAGCCAAATAATGATGACTCAGCTTCTTCTATGAAACAAAGCAATTCATGAGCAAAGATGTACGAGAAACAAACCTATTCATCCCATGATGGTTGTTGTTGTTGCTGCTACTGTTGTACCCTGTCTCCGTCTTTTTCCTTGGACCCTATCTATGAAAAAGAAATTGTAACGTTTTGTTCACTTTTGTAGTATAAAGGACTATGAAACAAAGCAGTTCATGAGCAAAGATGTACGAGAAACAAACTTGTTCATCCCATGATGGTTGTTGTTGTTGTTGGTGGTGGTGCTGCTGTTGTACCCCGTCTCCGTCTTTTCCCTGGATCCCATCTATGAAAAAGATATTGTAACGTTTTGTTCACTTTTGTAATATAAAGGACTCAATTTCATCTATGAAACAAAGCAAATCATGAGCAAAGATATACGAGAAACAAACCTGTTCATCCCATTATGGTTGTTGTTGTTGTTGTTGTTGTTGGTGCTGCTGCTGCTGTTGCTGCTGCTGCTGTTGTTGTTGTTGTACTCCGTCTCCGTCTTTTTCCCTGGGACTCATCAATGAAAAAGATACTATAAGGTTTTGTTCACTTCTGTAAATTGCCAAGCCAAATAATCTATAAAGGACCCATCTATGACACAAAGCAATTCATGAGCAAAGATGTACGAGAAACAAACCTGATCCCATGATGGTTGTTGCTGCTGCTGTTGCTGCTGTTGTACCCCCGCTCCGTCTTTTTCCCTGGGGCCCATCTATGAAAAAGAAATTGTAACGTTTTGTTCACTTCTGTAAACCGCCTAGCTGAATAACGTGTAAAGGACTCACTTCATCTATGAAACAAAGCAATTCATGAGCAAAGATGTACGAGAAACAAACCGCTCATCCCATGGTTGTTGTTCTTGTTGTTGCTGTTCAGTCCCTTCGTAGTCAGTCTCCTGGAAAAAATAGTTTGGGATACTTGTGTAAAGCAATCAACCTACCAAAATTCTCTAATCTGTCAAATTGAATTTCATAATTAAGCTAAAAAACACAATTTCTTACCTGTTCTGTGATTTTCATAGGTGATGCGTGCTTTTGCCCGAACATTGCTTCGTAGGGAGACATTCCAATTACTCTATGGTTGACAGTATTTTTGGTCCATTGCACATTGCACCTGCTTGAGCAAGTCCAGTTGCACGTGTTCTTCTCCTGCATCAATCCCCACAACATCATTTTTATGTCGCCGTTGGCCTTTTCCACAGATCCCTGGCTCCTAGGATGTCTAGGGGATCCCCTGATAAGCTCTGTTTCAGGCCAAAATGTATGCATCATTGTTATTAGTGGGGCTCCAATGAACTTGTTGCCATTATCGCTTTGAAGAATTTTTGGCGCCCCTATGAGAGTAAATATATCATAGAGATGGTGTGAAACTTCAAAGGTTTGCTTTGAATGCAAAGTCTTTAATACGCTAAATTTTGTAAAATGATCTTGATAATGTAATATGAAGCAGTAATTATCTGTGGTCTTGCAAGATCACATGTCTATTAAATCCACTTCCCCCTTTCGTTGTAGCCGCTACTCGTGATTGGTTTTACTACTCTCTTATTATTCTTGATCGACCTCTTCTCCTCGCATGTTACACAATAGGATAAAAACAGGGCAACTTGTTCCCGGGTCACGTTGGCAACGGTCTTTTTAACCTCACAATAAATTCTTTTCTGTCCTCCGTGGCAGACATTGACGTGGGCATCATAAATTACATCAAACACCTCTGTTTCAGGTATATATCGTATATATGGGCCTATGGAGTTTTCTTGATAGGAATCTCTTTATCTCCCCCAATTCTTGCAAAGTCGTACCTATTTAACAGAGCATAATCAGGATACTTTTTTTATATTGCCCTCCTTTGCCGCGATGACGCGTTTTATATAATGTTTTAATTTTCTTGAAGTGAAAAAGAAGCGCCCGTCGGAAGAAATAACGTTATAAAACTTTTTTTGCTGAGTTTCTCTTCGATCCATTACAGTATTAATAAGATCGATCGGTGTTTAAACCAATTGAAATCCGCATGCACTTAAAAAAACAGCAACAGCGCACACAACAACAGCAGCAGCAGCAGTGCACACAACAGTAGCAGTGGCAGCACCCAACTATCTGCTCCAACTAACGCCCTTTTATATACACCCCGAACGCCCGACACACACGCACGCGCACACCCCACCCGCCCTCTAAAATTGGCCATTAACGTTACTGGTTGTCCACTAACGTTAATGGACAAGTTATTTCAAGTGGGCAGTTTCGTTTGTCCATTATTATTAATAAGCAAAATGACCTCGCCCATTGACGTTAATGGTCTATTATCCTTATTGAGCACAATGTATATATATATATATATATATATATATATATATATATATATATATATATATATATATATATATATATATATATATATATATATATATATATATATATATATATATATATATATATATATATATATATATATATATATATATATATATATATATATATATATATATATATATATATATATTAAGTGTATGGGAAGCATAGAAGAAGAAGTCTTCAAAGAAACAGAAAAACCAGACTTCTACTACCAATACATAGACGACATATTCATCAAGATAAAGAATCAGGCAGAAATAAAACAACTCCGACATCGCCTTCAACAAGCCTCCAGCCTCAACTTCACTACAAAGAACAGTGTAAACGGTTCCATGCCCTTTCTCGACATACTCGTGAAGCAGACAGGTAAGTCCTTCAACACAGAAGTCTATGTTAAAACTACAAACCCTGGACACTGCCTGAACGGTAGAAGTGAATGTCCACAACGATATAAAGACTCCACTATCGGCGCACACATTAGAAGAGCTCTTACACACTGCAGTATCTGGAAACAAGTACATCAAAAAATAGAAAGATCAACCCAAGTGCTAGTTAATAACGGACATAGGGAGATCGACATTTTCCGCCAGATGAAGAAAATACTCAATAATTGGTACAATGCAAACGTCACCACCACGAAACACAACATCGTCCTCTTCTACCGAGCCTTCTACGCATCAGCATATAAAGAAGAACAAATAATAACAAAAATCGTCAGAAGCAATGTGAAGCCAACAGATCCAGAAAGAAAATTAAAATTGCAGATATATTACAAGAATAAGAAATCCAGCCATCTCCTTAAGAACAGTCCAGACATCAAGAAAGAAGCAATGCAGAAGTCACACGTCGTATATAGGTTCACCTGTAAACAAGGAAACTGTGAAGTCCTACCTACAACCTATATCAGCGAGACTACTACAAACCTCTCGCGACATTTAACACTGCACTTAGCTGCCGGAGCCCCGAAAAACCACTTGTAACAAGAGCAAAACATCACCATCACCAGGAAAATCTTAGAAGACAACACTGACATCATTGACAGCTGCCCCGACAAGAGATTATCCATTTTAGAAGCTCTCCACATAAAAGAAGAAAAACCGAAGTTGAATATCCAAACAAATGATCTACAAGTACTGCTGAGCATGAGAAGATCAAGGCTAGATGATGCATCAAGTGAACCAGCCAATCAGCGACGCCGTAGTGCATGGCTGGCCGCCGCTGAGACTGGCAGGCGAGTATAAAAGAAAAGG
Organism: Scylla paramamosain; assembly: GCF_035594125.1. NCBI lineage: Eukaryota > Metazoa > Arthropoda > Malacostraca > Decapoda > Portunidae > Scylla > Scylla paramamosain. Next base: position 10,306,627 of record NC_087182.1, read on the forward strand.
CTACTCGTTACCTGAATCCTCCTCCAAGGACATCATAGGAGCCATCACAGAGGACCCCCCTAGTCTCCAGACTCAAAACCCCCCTAAGATGCCACAAGAAATCGCTCAAGAACCCAGCATCAGCAGCAGCAGCAGTGACCAGATTCTTCCTCCGAAGAGGAAGATTACATTCTTCCCTCACCCAGTTGCACTCTGAAGGAAAAGATCCAGGTGTCTATCATCAAGATTGACAAAGATAAATGGCCTGAGAAGATTACCGGCACTACAATCCTAAGAGGCATAGAGGAGGGCAGATACAAAGTGGGTCATAGTGGTACCAAGGAGGATACAAATGGCATCATCCACTGGATCAAGTCCTCCCCTAACAACCTGGAAACACACCTCAGCGCAGTGGATAACGACACTTTCTCTGCAATCCAGAATGGTCCCCTCCCCGACGAACTCCTATCACAACCAAGGGCAACAAGGAAAACCCGACGCGCGAGGACCCGATGCCGTGCCTCAGAGTAATTCAGCACAACGTCTTGACATGAGACAGACATAAGTACGATTTGACTAATACATATAGACAACTTGACCCAGACTTGATACTCAAAATTAAGATTCCAAAATTAAGATTAAATTAAGATTCCAGGGTATAGATTATATCAACAGAATGTAGCAAGTGAACCCATGGATGGAGTAGCAATAGCTGTAAAGAATAAACTTAGGCATAAAGTAGAGGATGACTACATCTCAGAGACCTTAGCAATAGAAATAGACACCCCAGACGGACCACTCAAAATTGCCACCTCTTACCTCCCTCCACGACGCCCCTACATTCCACACCCAGACTTCCATAGATTATTACGCAGACAGAACCCAGTATCTATAGCAGGAGACTTAAACGCTAGACACAGGATGCTGGGCCACACATCGACGAATCAGACAGGAAGAGACCTTCTGAAATAGCTAAAACATCAGACAGCAATACACATAGGACCGAACTTCCCAACTTACTTTGGACCCCTCTCGTCCACTTCTCCTGATATAATCTTAAAGAAGAAACAAAACTATCTTCATTATAAGATCACTCCTGGACCCTTAACGACAAGTGACCATATTCCCATCATCATTGACATTTCGTCTTCTCCCTCCCTCACTCCTGTTACACCAAGATACGCATTTCACAAAACAGACTGAGACACTTTTACAACCGACAAAAATTTACAAATGATAAACCCCCCAGATATCTCCCAAGCCACACTTGAGGAGATTGACGAAGCATTAGAAACCTGGAAGACTACAGTAATAAATGCCGTCGAAAGACATGTACCAAAAACCACATACCAACAGGATCCTCACCCAAGACCTTCTCGCAAAACCCAGATAGCCAGAATACAATTTCAAGCACTTAGAGATAGGGCTTCACTGACAGGCTGGACCATAGACGACTATAGGCGATACACATGACTCAGACTTACACTACAGGACAGCAGGCAATCTGAGGCACAGGCACATTGGGACCGAGCCTTGAGAGGTCTCTGTAACACCAAAAGAGACCCCAAGGAATTCTGGCGTACGTTCAGACGACTGACAGGACAGCCTTCAGGACTGGAGACATATTTTATAGACCAAACTGGACAGAGACACTACTCGGACAGCTCTAAAGCGCAGTTACACACGACAACATGGAGGAACGTTTTCTCTGAAGAAAATGGCTTGGACGGAAATAACACTGTGCTGAATTACTTGAGGCTGAATCACCATCGACTGTCTCCGTACAAGACAGCTGATCCTGCCCATCTCAGTGGACATACAGGACTGGACTGCAGGATCTCTACTTTGGAGCTGGCTAAGGCAATAAGAGCCAGCAAAACAACCAGCCCAGGGATACGTGGGATTAATAAAGATATTCTAACCCATCTTCCCAAGGGGGCCCTACTCCGCCTCCAGCAAATTTTCAACACAGCCCTTTCAGATGGATACTTTCCTGATAGCTTCAAGGCTGCGGAGATGAGGTTGGTGCTGAAGCCGGGAAAGGACCCTCGTCGTGCGGAAAACTTCAGCCCAATCTCACTCCTTGAGGTGCCGGGGAAGCTGCTGGAGCGCATCATCACGAGGCGACTAAGGGGCCACTTGGAAGAGAGGGACCTCCTTAACACCGCCCAGTACGGATTCCGCCAAGGGAGAGGTACTGCACATGCAATAGCGATAGCTACAGAAACCCTGGCACTTCACCAGGCATCATCACATCGATGTCACCTTATCCTCCGTGATGTCAGCAAGGCGTTTGATTGGTCTTCCAGACCCGGTCGAGCAACTACTTTGCGACTTCTTGGAGGATAGAATGGCCAGGGTAAGAGTCGGGCAGGAAACAGGCCAAGCCTTCCCACTGGAAACTGGAGTCCCTCAAGGAAGTGTGCTCTCCCCTACTCTACAACATCTGTACAAGAGACTACCCGACTTTAGTGGCAGGTATTAACGTGCAGTACGCAGATAACGTTACTCAGTAACGTCATCTGCATGTAACATGCCCTGGACGGTCTGTAGGAATGCTGAATGCCAGAGCAACAAGGGAGATCACCAGGGTCAACCACTTCGAGAGGGAGTGGAAGATCCAGACAAACTTTGAGAAGTTCACCGTAATCCCAGTGGCATCCTGAAATCCCTTACCTCTCCTGGTGGGGGAGGACCTGCTGGAGTTCCAGCGACAGGGGTCCATCCTTGGTCTCCGCCTCTCAAAGAGTGGTTATATGCAACACATCACGGCGAAGGTGGTCCAGGCCCAGGTGGTCCAGGCTAGATTAGCCACTCTCTACAGGTTCCGGGACCTCCCCACAACCACAAAACTGCACCTCATGAAGACCCTGGTGATCCCCATCATCACATACCCACCAAGCCCCACTCACGCACTGAGCAGGAGGGTCCATTACCCAGCTCCAGAAGATCCAAAACGTAGCCCTCAGATTCTCCTACAACATCCGCTGGGACTCCTTCACTACAAATGAGACTCTCCATCGCGATGCGGATATCCCTGCAATCAACGTCTGCCTCCACCAAATGGCATCCCAAGTGTGGGAGACGTTGAGGAACGAAAGAGGCCACCAGTATCAAGCTGTAGAGGAACTCCAAGGAAACGCCCCGGATCGGAGCCACTCCTGGTTCCCTCGCAGCCTGAAGAAACTCCAGGAAGGTGACCCCGAACTCCACTGTACATGAGAGTATACATCCAGAGTAAAACCTACAAAAATAGCAACCCGGATTGCCCAGAAACTGTATTGTACTCTCTTCTGTATTTCTATTTTTTCTATGCTGTAATTATCCCCCCCTTCACTTGTAGCCCCCACCTGTTCCTTTGTAATCTAGCTTTCTTGAATAAACTGATAAACTGATAACTGATTCCGGATCAAGATCACGGGTCGCCGGACAAGCGCGCTTTGTGATTGGTTCTCACAGTCCCTGGCCGCGCCGCCGAGTAGCCCTCCCCCGACCCAGATCGGTGGGAGAGAGACGCACAAGCTTCCACCCCTGATTCCGGATCAAGATCACGGGTCGCCGGCCCAGCGGGCTCTGTGATTGACTCTCACAGTTCCGGGCCGCGCCGCCGAATAGGCCTTCCCCAACCTAGCTCGGTGGGAGAGAGACGCACAAACTTCCACTCCTGATTCCGAATCAAGATCACGGGTCGCCGGCCCAGCGCGCTCTGTGATTGGCTCTCACAGACCTGGGCCGCGCCGCCGAGTAGGCCTTCCTCGACCCAGCTCGGTGGGAGAGAGAGACACTCAAGCTTCCACTCCTGATTCCAGATGAGGATCAGGAGTCCCCAACCCAGCGCGCTCTGTGATTGGCTCTCACAGTCCCGGGCGGCGCTGCCGAGCAGCGATCAGAGAGGTTAAACACTGTTGGGTCCGGTTAGACCCTGGAGGGGTGACAACTCAACTCATCCCACCAATCTCTCCCACAAGCGCCCAGGACTAGTGTTCCGCAGTGCTCCCTCTGTCCCCAACTCTACAGTGCCCAACAACAGTGTTCCCCAGTACTCCAACCAACCCCAATTCTACAGTGCCCCGGATTTACTCATCTCCGCCCCACAGTACCCAGGATTTACCCTATCTCGCCGCCCCTTTATTCGCAGTGCCCAGGATTTAGTTTCCAGTACCCAGGATCTACTCCTCACCCCACCCATAAAAGTGAGTGCCTCAGTGATACAGTGCCACTGTGCTTTTTTTTTTTTTTTTGCGTATTATCAGTGCTACCCCAGTGTCCGGTGTCAACGTCACTTGACCTTTCCTGATGGCTTAGCGCTTTCTCCTAGCTCCTCCGAACCCCAGCCATGGGTCGAGTTAAAATTAAACACCTTCGCCCCAAGGAGCTCGGCACCAGAAGCCGGCTCCTACAGCTACTTGCCCCTACTGTGAGAGTGACACACATTATTCCCACCGCTGATGCAGTAATAGTCCTTACTGCTACAGATAAGGACACTGATGCAGTTTTCCAAGATGATGTGTTCCATAAACTCTCACAGGACAACTTTACAGCCATCCTACCATCAAAGCTGAAAGCAAAAAGGACAGTCATCTGCTTCAGACTGGATGACCTGGTGTACCAACATGACGCCGAGGAACTGCGAGCGGAGGTGGAACGTGTCCAGACCTGGGAGAAGATCCAGATCTGGATCCAGGAAGTGTTCAAGTTCCCCAGATCGAACACTGTCAAGTTCACCTTCCGCTCCATTGAGATGTCAAAAAGGGCTCGAGAGGAAGGTCTCCTCCTCTTCTCAATCTCGCTTCCTCCCCACCAGATAAAGGAGGAGACTTACACATCTCTACTCACATGCAACACTTGTTATGCTATTGAGGACCATTCAACCAGGCAATGCACCCAACCTCAAGGATTCAGAGTGTGCCCACCAGATAAAGGAGGAGACTTACACATCTCTACTCACATGCAACACTTGTTATGCTATTGAGGACCATTCAACCAGGCAATGCACCCAACCTCAAGGATTCAGAGTGTGCTCAGAGTGCTCCAGCAATGAGCACACCTTCTGAGACTGCCACGCAACAGAGAAATGCTGCCTTCACTGTGGCCAGGCACACAGTTGCATGGCCATGCGCTGCCCAGCCCGGAAAAAGGCACTAAAAGAGAAGGAGGAACGCATGCGAATGGAGGCGATGAGGAAGGCTTCCACTTCCTATGCCCAAGCCGCTGCTGCCGCTGCCTCTGTTCCCCAGGAAGTCCCAGCTTTCAACCTAACTGACCTAGTGTGTATCATGCACACGCACATGGTCAACTGCGCAGCACCTGGCTCCTTCCAAACCACCCTCTCTGCCAGCCTGGCAATGAATAACCTGCCAGACATCAAGTTGCCTCCCAACCCCCCCCCTTCCAACATGCTATCATTAAGGCCATCACAGGAAAGATGCAATCAATCCAGGACCCTCTGGCATCCCCCCGCCCCCACCAAACTCAGAAAGAACATACCATCATCTTCCTCCTCTGACTACGAAGACACGGACCTGGAGAACGACGAAGTCGACGTAGAACACGACTCGGAAGACCACAGCTCTGTCCCCCAACGCCCTTGGGAGACCTCTCCATCTCGTTCCCCAAGCCGGAGTAGGCAAGTATCCCCAGACCCCCAACTCGAGCATGTTCAGCAGGCAAGACCCCCACCTCACCAGCGCCCCAGATCCTCCCATCAGAGCAAGCAGATCCGCTCTAGGACAGGACAATTACTCGACTAAGAGTAATCCAACATAATATTCTAACCTGGAATGGACATAAGTACGACTTAAGCAACACATACAGACAATTTGACCCTGACATTGTTTTAATCAACAGTCACGGTTTGACAGATGACAAGACTTAAAATACCAGGATACAGGATAATACAACGCAACACTGCTAACGAACTCCACAACGGTGTAGCAATAGTCATTCGGACTAGACTGAAATACTCAAGACTAGAGGATGACTACTTATCTGAGACTCTTTTCACTGATATAGAAACAGATGATGGACCTTTGACTGTCGCCACTTCCTATCTTCCACCCCGTCACCCCTTCCTTCCCCACCCTAACTTTCTTCGACTTTTTCATAGAAACTCCCCTGTGCAATTTGCCCAAGACTTAAACGCTAGACACCCGACTCTGGGAAACTACTACTAATACAGTAGGCCGCTACCTCGCATACTATCTTCGTCGACAGACTGCTAGACACATTGGACCTTTTTTTCCTACCTACTTCGGTCCCAATGCCCCTTCCTCTCCTGACATCATCCTAACCAACCCCTCCAATTCTTTTTCACACTCTGTTTCTCCAGGACCTCTCACCTCAAGTGATCACCTCCCTATGGTGATTGATATCTGCTCTTACCCTATACTCATCGCCACAACCCCAACTTTCTCCTTCCACTCTGCTGACTGGGACAGCTTTAAAGAAGACGACCAGCTCGCCATGACAGACCTGCCTGACATTTTCCATGCAGGACTTGAAGAGATTGACGATGCTCTGGACCTCTGAATGCAGACAATTAGGACAGTAGCTGACAGACACATACCTAAGACAGCATATAGGACGAATCCTTGCCCTAGACCCTCTAGGACAACACAAATGACCAGAATACAGTTCCAGGCATTACGTGACTAAGCGACCAGGACTGGGTGGACATATGACAATTTCAGACGGTACAGACAGCTTAGACAGACACTAACTGACTTTAGATGGGAAGATGCCGCAAATTGTTAGGGACATACCCTAGCAAGACTAGCCTCTTCCCACAAGTATCCTAAGAAATTCTGGACAGATGTAAGAAGACTCTCTGGTCATGCCAAGAGGGTGAAGGTGCTCAGGGCACCTTCCGTGGAGACGAAGAATCCCTTCAATGTGCTGGAGGAGGGGAAGGAGAAGGAGGTGGACAGGGCTGGAGGAGGCAAGAAGGAGGGGGCAGATGCAGTTACCCTGCCCCAAGGTAGAGTGCTTGTGTTTGGTGATAGTCAGGTTAGGCACTTAGATAGTGCGTTCTGTGCTACGGATAGGAAGCGTAGGTCGAGGGTGTGTTTGCCGGGGGCCGGGATAGGGAAGGTAGCTGATAGGCTAGACACGTGCTTGGAAAAAGATGGGACCAAGCCCATTGTTTTTCTCAGTGCGGGAGGGAATGACCTTGGTAAGGTCAGGAGTGAGGAACTTATCAGGAGGTTTCGACAGGCTTTGGACAGGATTAGGGAAAAGGGTGGGATCCCTGTGGTATGTGGTGTCTTGCCGAGGAGGGGAGTTGGTGCTGAGTGGCTGTCCAGGGCTATTACAGTGAATCGCAGGCTCGCGAATCATTGTAGGAGTAATGGATGGACGTTCATCAACAACTGGGACCTTTTCTATGGCAGGGACACCTTGTACGCCAGGGATGGAGTGCATTTGTCACGCCAGGGTGTTCGTGTTTTGGCCGAAACACTCGAGCGGGAGGTAACTGCACTCCAGCACTTTTTTCGTTAGTCGGGAGGGAAGAAGGGATAGTGAGGAGAAGGCAAGGGGCAAATTAGTTAAATCTAGAAAGGAAGCTAGCTTAGGGATGGTGAGAAATAGCTTAAGTGTTTACTACACAAATTGTAGAAGTATTCTGAATAAAATAGACTTGCTTAGAGGAATAGCGAGTGTAGAGAAATTTGATATCATTGCTTTAACTGAAACTTGGTTAGATATGTCAGGAAAAGTATTTAATCCAGAGGTTAAGATAGATGGGTATACAATGTTCTATAAAGATAGAGAAAACAGGAGAGGAGGAGGTGTCGCGTTATACGTTAGGGACACATTACAGTGCGGTATGAACAATAGAATTAAAACAGATAACAAAGCAGAGTCGATATGGGTAGATATTAAGGAAGGATCGCAGTCAGTAGTACTAGGGGTAGTTTACAGACCACCGACCAGTACAGAGGAAATTAACACCTCACTGTGGCAGGAATTAAATAGAGCAGGCAGGTACAGTCAGGTATGTGTGGTAGGAGATTTTAATTTTAGGAATATCGACTGGAGTCTGATTGTGGGTAACAAGGAAGCAGAGGAATTCCTTAAGGTAATTCAGGATATTTTTTTAAAACAGGTAGTCGCAGAACCCACAAGGGGGAATAATATTCTAGATTTAATTCTTACTAACAGGGAGGAAGCAGTCACGCAGGTAGAGGTTGGAGGACAGCTAGGTAACAGTGACCATAGGGAAATTAGGTACAATCTAGAATGGGAAGAAACTGTTAGAAATAAAAACACTAGTAAAATACCTGACTTTAGGAGAGCAGATTTTGAAGAATTGAAAAGGTACCTCCAAGGAGTGGACTGGCAAAGGATGCAGGGTGAGGTCAGGTCAGGGACGGAGTTCAGAGAGATAAGGCAGGATGAGGGAGGTGAGGTGAGGCTCCAGAAGGGAGGAGGAAAGAGGAAGGGGGGAGATAGGTGTGAGTATGTTGGAATGTCAGGTCATGCTGAAATGAGAGAGGTAAGGTCGAGGCGAGTTGATGAGGGAGGGGAGAGGATGGTAGGGAACGAGATGAGGAGATTAGGTGAAGTAAATGTAGATGAATTGTATAAATATTTCGTAGATAAAGTTCATACAGGTCAGTTAGCAAATATCCCGTATAAAACAATAAGATCACAAAAAAATGACCCTAAATGGATGACTGCTAGGTTAAAGCATTATATAGGGCGTAAGAGAAGTATATATAAGAGATTAAAGGCAGGTGAGGAAGTTTTAAGGACACAGTATAATGAATTAGTTAGAACAGTCAGGAAGTTAACGAGGAAAGCTAAGGACAATTATGAATTAAAGGTAGCCAGCCAGGCGAAGACGGACCCCAAGGGATTTTATCAGGTATACAGGACGAAAAATAAGGATACTGTAGGTCCATTAAAGGCAGCAGATGGGGAGCTGGTTAGTTCTGGGGAGGAGATTAGTAAACTTCTGAATGATTATTTTTTAACTGTCTTCACTCAGGAAAACATGCAGGATATGCCAGATAGTGAACAGGTGTTTAGAGCAGATGAGTATGAGAAGCTGACGGATATTTCCATAACTAGGGAGATAGTGGAGCAGGAGATAGATAGGCTAAAAAAGTTCAAGTCACCAGGACCTGATGAAATATATCCCAGAGTACTGAAGGAATGTAAAAAGATTATTAGTGAGCCGTTAGTTTCTGTCTTTAGGAAATCACTGGAGTCGGGTGAGGTACCAGTAATGTGGAGGCAGGCTAACGTAGTACCCATCTTTAAGAAAGGGGATAAAACTTTAGCGTCTAATTATAGACCTGTCAGCTTAACTTCAGTTGTAGGTAAAATGTTAGAGTCAATAATAGCCAGGAACATTAGGGAACATTTAGACAAACATAACTTGATAAATCAGTCACAGCATGGCTTCACGAAGGGGAAGTCTTGCCTGACAAACTTGTTAAGTTTTTACAGTAAGGTGTACGAGGCAGTAGATAATGGTGATAGTTATGATATCTTATATCTGGACTTTAGTAAAGCATTCGACAAGGTGCCCCATCAAAGGCTCCTGAGAAAGGTTAGGGCGCACGGGATAGATGGGAAGGTGTTAGGTTGGATAGGGTCATGGCTTGGTAACAGGCGACAGAGAGTGCTAATAAACGGCTCGAAATCCGAGTGGGGTCATGTCATTAGTGGGGTGCCACAGGGATCAGTATTAGGGCCATTATTATTTCTAATATATATCAATGACTTGGATAGTGGAATTAGTAGCGATGTTAGTAAATTTGCGGATGACACAAAGATAGGTAGATTAATTAGGTCAGAAGCGGATGCCATCGCCTTGCAGACAGACTTAGATAGAATGAATGAATGGACGGATAGATGGCAAATGCAATTTAATATCAATAAATGCAAAGTGCTTAGCGTAGGTAGAGGAAACCCACACAATAGGTACACATTAAACACCCAAACTCTGGTAGGTACAGGGTACGAGAAAGATTTAGGAGTTATAGTTAGCTCTGAACTCCGTCTAGGGAAACAATGCATAGAAGCCAGAAACAAGGCAAATAGGGTACTAGGATTCATTTTTAGGAGTGTTAAAAGTAGAAGGCCGGAAGTAATATTAAAATTATACTTGGCGCTGGTCAGACCTCATCTAGACTACGCTGTGCAGTTCTGGTCCCCACATTACAGGAAAGATATAGGTCTATTAGAATCAGTACAGAGGAGAATGACTAAAAGGATACAGGGGATGAGGAGTATTCCTTACGAGGCGAGGTTGAAGCGGTTAAATTTACATTCTCTAGAGAGACGTAGGTTAAGAGGGGACCTGATAGAAGTCTTTAACTGGTATAAGGGTTATAACAAGGGAGATGTAAGCAAAATTCTTAGGATCAGCAACCAGGGTAGAACAAGAAATAACGGGTTCAAGCTTGAAAAATTTAGGTTTAGGAAGGAGATAGGAAAAAATTGGTTCTCAAATAGAGTGGTAGATGAGTGGAACGGACTCAGTAATCATGTAGTTAGTGCTAGGACACTAGAGAGCTTTAAGAGAAGATTAGACAAGTTTATGGATGGGGATAACAGATGGAAATAGGTAGGAGTGTTTCATACAGGGACTGCCACGTGTAAGCCTGGTCGCTTCTTGCAGCTTCCCTTATTTCTTATGTTCTTATGTACTCAGCCATAGACAAAGAAAGACTACTGACTGCAATATGGGAGCCTGTCTTCCAGGACGATGATGATGAATTTGAGGACAACGACACTGTGTTGGATTACCTTAGACAGTATGTAGACAGGATCTTCCCATATGACGCAGCAGACCCTATGAGACTGTCCGGTGCCTCAGCACTTGACTGTCACAATTCCTCTGAGGAGATCCGAAACGCCATCAAGACAAGTAAAGCAACCTGCCCCAGCAGGAGCTCGATCAGTAAGCTCATTTTAAGCAATGTATGTAAGCAATGTAAGCAATGTATGTAATGCAATGTAAGCAATGTATGGATGTAAGCAAAGCTTTCGATAAGGTGTGGCATCTTGGACTCAAGTTCAAGATATTACACCTCGGCCCCATAGAACGTTTGCTTTGCGACTTCCTGGGAGACAGGACTGCCAGGATCAGAATTGGCAACCACACTGGGCCACCGTTCCCTCTCTCCGCCGGGGTCCCCCAAGGGAGTGTCCTCTCCCCCACACTCTACGCCATCTATACCCGGGACTGTCCAAGTTCCAATGCTGGAATAAACGTCCAGTATGCGGACGACATCACTCAGCTCATCTTTCATCCAGGGAGGTCGTCCAGGATGCTCAATTCCAGGACCAGAAGGGAGATCGCCAGAGTCAACAGGTACGAGGAGGAGTGGCGAATCTGGACAAACCTGAACAAGTTCGCAGTCGTCCCCCTGGCCATCCACAACCCAACACCTCTGCTAGTGGAAGGAGATCTGGTCGACTTCCAACCACGTGGGAGGCTGCTGGGGCTTCAACTCTCTAGACGGGGCTACACCTCCCACGTATCAGGCCGGATCCAACAGGCAAGGAGGGCCCTGGGAGCTTTGTACCGCTTCAGGGACCTTGACCGCGAACTTAAGCTCCACCTTATCAAGACTCTGGTGATCCCGGTCCTCACATATCCCCCTGTCCCCACGCACGCCTTCAGCAGGTACGCCATCAGCAGGCTCCAACGAGTGCAAAACACAGCCCTACGATTTGCTCTGGATGTTCGCTGGGATGACTTCCAAACAGCGGAAGCCATGCACGAGGAGGCCTCCATTCCAGCCCTCAACGTCAGGCTCCACGACCTGGCAGCCAGAGTCTGGCAAAGACTGGAGGACATGGGCTGGGAACAGTTCACCGCCCTACAGGAACTATACAGAGAGGCCCCCAACCGCCAACATGCACGATTTCCGTGGAGCCTGCTGACACGAGATGGAGCCCACCCTTGCACCCAGGTACCGGTAGATGAGTTAAACCAAACCCATAACTTCCCTTATGTACGTCCTTGTGTTTTCCTTTTATTATTCGCTTGTTATTCATATATTTCATTCATTCATTTTTTTATTTATTTATTCATTTATTTATTTAATATCTATTAAATAATCAAATAAATAAATAAATAAATTATGGGGCATTAGGAAGGAGGCGATAATGGCTGCTGTCGCTACAATATATATATATATATATATATATATATATATATATATATATATATATATATATATATATATATATATATATATATATATATATATATATATATATATATATATATATATATATTTTTTTTTTTTTTTTTTTTTTTTTTTTTTTTTTTTTTTTTTTTTGATTGAAAGTGATGGCAAGTTCTGTATTTTTGTATTTTTTTTTAAGGTCTTTCTCTTTGTTTCTTAAAAGTGTCCAGTTCTCTTTCATGTGTTGTGTGATTGCTCCTTTATAGTGTGTTAGCTCTGCCAAATCACAATTTCAGGTCCATGACCCTTCTTCAGTGGCTGCAGTGGGATGCTTTACTCTCGATGGTTGGAAGAGGATGAGTAGCTGGTTGGAGTGGCTGGTATTTAATAGCTTGTGACTGGTTGTTCTGCAGTGTCACTGTCCTCATTCTGGACAGAGCTTCCAAGGCTTCTGATTGGATGTTGAGGTTCGGTTCATCTTCCTTGATCTACAGCACTTCTAGGATGGCAAGGCACTTGTCATCGGAGTAGGCTGTGATGATTTCTGTGCTTTCTTCTAATATTTTCCTTGTAAACTGTGACTTGTGTTCTTCTTGCAGATGTTTCTTCAGGCTGCCTGACATGAGATGATAACTGAAGCATCTGGACAGCTTCGTTGTAGTCATGCCAACATAAGTGAAAGGGAGGGTATCACAGTTCCCTTGTTTACAGATGAACCTATAGACAAATTTGTCCTTTTGTCTCACTTGGCCTGTTTCTGAAGAGGAGATGATTTGTTTTCTTATTTCTAGAGTAGATGGTAAAATTCATACGTTTTTTTAGGGTCAGTTGGCGTGATGTTCTTTGTAGGCAGTGGTGTACTCCGCTCTGTAGGATATGTCAGTGGCGTCTTTCTTCCCCGTAGCTCCTTCTTCTTGGTGCCAGCAGTCCATAATTCTCTTTGTTTTGTTGTCTATGTCTTTTCTGTTGAAACCATTGTTTAGTAGCACTTGTGTAGAGCATTCTATTTTTTGACAGACTTGCTTCCATGTGATACAATGAGTGAGTGTCCTTTGTATATACACCGTGATTGTAGAATCCTTGTATCGTTGGGGGCAGTTGCTGTTCTGGTTCAGGCAGTAGCCGGGGTTTGTGCGCTTGTTGGTATTGAAGGTTTCTTGGTCTTGTCTCATCAGGATGTCAGAAATGGTATTGTTCCATTGACATTGTGCTTGATGGTGAAGTTTAGTCTCAATGTCTCTTGCAGGCAGCATCTTATTTGTTCTATCTTTTCTTTCATTGTGGTTTTTATGAAGATGTCATCGATGTATCAGCAATAGATCTCTGCTTTCTTCATTTCCTTTAAGACTGTCTCTTCCACACTCCCCATAAGGAAGCTTGATAGTACTCCAAGTGAAGAACCGATAGCAATCAATTTGTCCATACTTTTCTCCACTGGGGTAGGTGAAGGGTGCCTCTTGGGTGCAGCATTAAAGGAGGTTGTGGAGCATTTTTTCCAGGGATGTCCAGGGTAGGGGTGCTGTTCTCGTGGTATACACTATCAGTTGTGTTTTTTTTTTTTTTTTTATGTAGGAGGGACACTGGCCAAGGACAACAAAAGTCCAATAAAAAATTTTTAAAAATGCCCACTGAAAAGCCAGTCCCATAAAAGGGTCCAAAGTGGTAGTCAAAAATTGAAGGATAAGTGTCTTGAAACCTCCCTCTTGAAGGAATTTATGTCATAGGAAGGTGGAAATACAGAAGCAGCCAGGGAGTTCCAGAGTTTACCAGAGAAAGGGATGAATGATTGAGAATAATGGTTAACTCTTTCGTCAGAGAGGTAGACAGAAGAGGGGTGAGAAAAAGAAGAAAGTCTTGTGCAGCAAGGCCGCGGGAGGAGAAGAGGCATGCAGTTAGCAAGATCAGAAGAGCAGTTAGCATGAAAATAGCGGTAGAAGACAGCTAGAGATGCAACATTGCGGCGATGAGAGAGAGGCTGAAGACAGTCAGTTAGAGGAGAAGAGTTGATGAGACGAAAATCTTTTGATTCCACCCTAGAAGAGCAATATGAGTGGAACCTCCCCAGACATGTGAAGCATACTTCATACATGGACAGATAAGGCTCTTGTACAGAGTTAGCAGCTGGGAGAGTGAGAAAAACTGGCGAAGACGTCTCAGAATGCCTAACTTCATAGAAGCTGTTTTAGCTAGAGATGAGATGTGAGGTTTCCAGTTCAGATTATAAGTAAAGGACAGACCGGCGATGTTCAGTGTAAAAGAGGGGGACAGTTGAGTGTCACTGAAGAAGAGGGGATAGTTGTCTGGAAGGTTGTGTCGAGTTGATAGATGGAGGAATTGAGTTTTTTTGAGACTGAACAATACCAAGTTTGCTCTGCCCCAATCAGAAATTTTTGAAACATCAGAAGTCAAGCGTTCTGTGGCTTCCCTGCGTGAAATGTTTACATCCTGAAGGGTTGGACATCTATGAAAAGACGTGGAAAATTGCGGCGTGGTATCATCAGCGTAGGAGTGGACAGGACAAGAAGTTTGGTTTAGAAGATCATTAATGAATAATGAGAAGAGAGTGGGTGACAGGACAGAACCCTGAGGAACGCCACTGTTAATAGATTTAGGAGAAGAACAGTGACCGTCTACTACAGCAGCAATAGAACGGTCAAAAAGGAAACTTGAGATGAAGTTACAGAGAGAAGGATAGAAGCCGTAGGAGGGTAGTTTGGAAATCAAAGCTTTGTGCCAGACTCTATCGAAAGCTTTTGATATGTCCAAGGCAACAGCAAAAGTTTCACCAAAATCTCTAAAAGAGGATGACCAAGACTCAGTAAGGAAAGCCAGAAGATCACCAGTGGAGCGACTTTGACAGAACCCATACTGGCGATCAGATAGAAGGTTGTGAAGTGATAGATGTTTAAGAATCTTCCTGTTGAGGATAGATTCAAAAATTTTAGACAGGCAGGAAATTAAAGCAATAGGACGGTAGTTTAAGGGATTAGAACGGTCACCCTTTTTAGGAACAGGATGAATGTAGGCAGACTTCCAGCAAGAAGGAAAGGTAAATGTTGACAGACAGAGCTGAAAGAGTTTGACTAGGCAAGGTGCAAGCACAGAGGCACAATTTCGGAGAAGAATAGGAGGGTCCATAAGCCTTCCGAGGGTTTAGACCAGCAAGGGCATGGAAAACATCATTGAGAAGAATTTTAATAGGTAGCATGAAGTAGTCAGAGGGTGGAGGAGAGGGAGGAACAAGCCCAGAATCGTCCAAGGTAGAGTTTTTAGCAAAAGTTTGAGCGAATAGTTCAGCTTTAGAGATAGATGAGATAGCAGTGGTGCCATCTGGCTGAAATAAAGGAGGGAAAGAAGAAGCAAAATTATTGGAGATATTTTTGGCTAGATGCCAGAAGTCACGAGGGGAGTTAGATCTTGAAAGGTTTTGACACTTTCTATTAATGAAGGAGTTTTTGGCTAGTTGGAGAACAGTCTTGGCATGGTTCCGGGTAGAAATATAAAGTGCATGAGATTCTGGTGATGGAAGGCTTAAGTACCTTTTGTGGGCCACCTCTCTATCATGTATAGCACGAGAACAAGCTGTGTTAAAACAAGGTTTGGAAGGTTTAGGTCGAGAAAAAGAGTGAGGAATGTACGCCTCCATGCCAGACTTTATCACCTCTGTTATGCGATCAGCACACAAAGACGGGTCTCTGACACCAAAACAGTAGTCATTCCAAGGAAAATCAGCAAAATACCTCCTCAGGTCCCCCCAACTAGCAGAGGCAAAACGCCAGAGACACCTTCACTTAGGGGATCCTGAGAAGGGAATAGAGCAATAGGACAAGATACAGATATGAGATTGTGATCGGAGGAGCCCAACGGAGAAGAAAGGGTGACAGCATAAGCAGAAGGATTAGAGGTCAGGAAAAGGTCAAGAATGTTGGGCGTATCTCCAAGACGGTCAGAAATACGAGTAGGGTGTTGCACCAATTGCTCTGGGTCGTGGAGGATAGCAAAGTTGAAGGCTAGTTCACCAGGATGGTCAGTGAAGGGAGAGGAAAGCCAAAGCTGGTGGTGAACATTGAAGTCTCCAAGAATGGAGATCTCTGCAAAAGGGAAGAGGGTCAGAATGTGCTCCACTTTGGAAGTTAAGTAGTCAAAGAATTTCTTATAGTCAGAGGAGTTAGGTGAGAGATATACAGCACAGATAAATTTAGTTTGAGAGTGACTCAAGAGCGTGGGCACGAGAGCAGGTTAAGTCATTGCACACATAAACGCAACATCCAGCTTTGGATCGAAAATGAGGATAGAGAAAGTAGGAGGGAAAAGAAAAGGGCTAACATCCAGCTTTGGATCGAAAATGAGGATAGAGAAAGTAGGAGGGAAAAGAAAAGGGGCTTATGTCAGTTGCCTTAGACACCTGAGTTTCAGTAAGGAAAAGAAGATGAGGTTTAAAAGAGAGGAGGTGGTGTTCTACAGAATGAAAATTAGATCTTAGACCGCGAATGTTGCGGAAGTTAATGGAGAAAAAGTTGAGGGGGTGTCAAAACACTTAGGGTCGTCGACAGAAAGGCAGTCCGACCTGGGGACATTTATGGTCCCCTCCCCAGATGGGAAATCCGAGGCTGGTGTAGGAGTCGCCATGATAATTTTGAAATTTTTGAGTGAAGAGTGTGTGTGTTATTAGGTGCTTGTAGTTTTGTGTAGAGGAAGAGAGTTGTCTTTAGAGGACAGGTTGTGACTGCCCCCTTATGTTATGATTTAGTGCCCTCTAAGGGGTGTGATGTTCCCTTGTGGCAGACGATAATTACAAATCCTATCACTGGATTAAGAGAAATACAAATACTGACACTTTTATGATTTTTAGTAAATAATGGAATAATCCGAAATAATAATAATAAAAAGAAAGGAATTCAGAAATACAAAATAAATGGTAGCGTATTCTTCAATTACATAAAAACTACGATGGAGATATTTTCGCGACTACTGAATTGCGGGGGAGACCAGAGAATGAATAAATAAATAACAAATATATACCCAAAAAGTATGTATAGACCTGAGGACAGTCTCACACGGTGATCTCGAACCAGGTGGTTTCACTAGTCCCGTGGAGAAAACCAACAAAAAAAAGAAAAAAAATCCGAATATCTATCCACTCAGAAACAGTTTATCAACAGGAATATCTGAGGAGAATCCGAGAGGGTCTGAGGAGAATCCGAGAGAGACTGACTTTAGTAAAATTATTGTTAAATAAACCTTTACTTAATATTACAGGAAATGGAGGAGGAGATTATCAGACTGCATGCTCACCTGAGGAGAATCCGAGAGAGACTGGCTTTGCTTGTGAGGAAAACGGCGGGAAACTAAGGATAAAGGTTTCCAATGGGGAAATTTATTAAGAGTTATAATTTTGTTTTTTAGTGGGGGGGGACGACTAGGTTGTGAGTTCAGGGATGAAAAATATGAATAATTAAGTTACTGTTTACTTTATAGTTGTTACTTTAAGAAGTTTAATTCAATGGACTTTTGAAATCAATTGGGGAATTAGTCAAAGTCTGGTATCTCTTCCCGGCTTGCGTAGCAACAGGGGTAACAGGACGGCGAAGCAAAGAAGACTTATCAGATTCGTCAACCTCATTGGCGCGGCGTAATTATCTGGGATTTGTTTGAGCTGGTTTAAGACCTTACCATTATAAAATTAATTTTATCGTATTAAGGGCTCCCCATTTTCTGGGATTAGGTGAAAAATTCGCCTCTATAACCTGGCCAAGCAGGAGAAATTACGTTTATTCACGGGGTAAATTTGTTATAGAAGTGGTCAACACAGTGACGCTGAGAGGGGGGGGGAAAAAGCAAGGACAAAAGGACACTGAGGAGAGGAGGGGAAGGGGGGGGGTAGTCACATGGTACTGAGATTCTGGTCATCCTCGCACATTACATGGGCCTTAGCCTAGGAAAAAAGTAGAAATATACATAATTAATTTCCCAGCACTACACGAGCCTTTCATCCGTTCTAGAATTTTTCACCTCTCTCTTTTCTCCTTACCAAAAAAAAAATAAAATAACACCTTCACATCCGAGTAATTAGAACCTCCCCTCACCACCACACAACCAAGCCAGGCTGACGAACTGCACGTGATCTCTGTCGGGAAATAACTCTGACCTTCTCTCCCATACAATGGCTTGTGGGCCATATCACCACAATGTCCCTTGGAGACATAACTCGGCTCTTTCTCTCATCTCAAGGAAAAAGAAAAGAAATTCCACCCCAACCAGCCTCTTGACCTCCTGTGGTGTGAGGACTTAACCTTAAGTCACTCCGTCACTCTCTGAAACGAGATTCGGCCACCCCAGTACTCGGTTCCTTCCACTCGGACAGTCATTTACTCATCCACACATTCACTCATACCACGAGATACTACAGATGATTACGCGAAGCGCTCGCCACGTCCTGAAGTAATCCACCACAGTATGGCCCGAACGGGTTGTCGAGTGCAGTAGTAGTCTGCGAATTAAAGTGGTTCCTTATTCCTTCTCAAATTCTTACATCACCTCTCACATAGTACCCATACCCGTCATACCACGATTCATTACAACCAGTCCAGCCAGACCATGCAAAAGTAAGGGGGGAGACTCTATTTACCCCAAGCACTCTGCTCTTTTCTATACCGTTTTTCCAGCGACATTAACATTCCTCAATATAGCGTCTGGGACGGTTATGCACTCTAGGCGGTAACACTTCAGTTTCTATATCAGGTTGGAACACTGTGTCTTGAGCCGCAACTACGTACTCTTCCTCACTGTGAAACTGTTTGATCTTTTCTGCCGCTCTTTGCACCATCTTTCCCGAGAAAGGGTCTTTCACCACATAACCACCGCCTCCTCTTAAAACTTCCACCACCTTATATGGGCCGTCCCAACGAACACACAGTTTCTTACACACTCCTGACTCTGTAGTTTCTCGCTTCACCCACACCAACGCCCCAATGTCTACCTTCTGCTCCTTGCGTTTCCTGTTGGCCGCATTACGGTATTTCCGAGTCATTTTCTCGTGTGTTTCCCGGATCAGCTGGCGGACCACATCCACGTCTTGCTCGTCACCATCAACTGCGGGTAGCCTGGCACCCACCACTCGGGGCGCATGCCGGGAGAAAAACGCGAAGAAAGGTTGTTGGGCGATACTGGTATGGACGGCGGCATTCATAGTGGCCTGACACACAGGGAGTAGGCGAGGCCACCGTAGCGGGTAACCTCGGCACATGGAAGCCAAGATGGATTTGAGCGTGCGATGGAGTCGTTCGGTGATGGCGTTCCCTTGCGGGTGGTAGGGAGTGGTGTAACAGAGGGTGATGAGGTGTTGCTGGCAGAATTGTTGGAAGATCTGGGAGGTGAACTTGCCCCCGTTGTCCAGGACGATGGAGTGAGGAGTCCCGAAGTCGGTAATGTAGTGCTGCAGCGCCTCTACAATTCCCTCTGATAGTTTGTTTTTGAGTGGATAGAACTTCACAAATCGGCTAAAGTGATCTACGATAGTCAACACATATCGGTAGCCACCACTGCCTGCAATCATATCCGTCAGGTCTATACCTATCCTATCTAAGGGCTTCTCTACTGAAGGTAATTCCTGATAAGGCTGCTGTAACCCTGGAGAGGTTTTAAATCTTTGACAGGTAAGGCAATTCTTTACGTACTGGGTTACGTCAAACTTGAGATTACACCAGTAAAACAATTCTTCGGCCTTTTTAATTGTCTTTTTCTGACCCAGGTGGCCAGAAAGCTCATGTGCATGTTCTAAAGCTTTAGGAATCAGAACCTGAGGAACTACCAATGAATAATGAATGCTGCCATCAATGTTTTCCTTAGCGTAGTACAGCAACTCATCAATTATAGTGAACTGGTGCAATATACTCTTATGATACTTTTTGGTAGGTATAGACCCTCCTTCCAAATACTCTATCATGTCTCTCCACTTAATTTCTTCCCTTTGTTGAATCTTGATTTGTTCTAAAGTCAGGCCTAAATAGTTTGGAGTAGGACATCGCTGAATGATCCTCACTGGGCGAGAGAGCTGATCGGCCACGTAGTTATACTTTCCCTTCACATATTGGATGTTGTATTGGTATTCTCTCATCTCTAGTATCCAGCGGTTCATCCTGGCAGATTTGGTCTTTCTCTTGAATATACTAGTAAGGGGCTGATGATCTGTGAATATAGTGAAGCTAGTTCCCCACAAATAATGATGGAAGTGTCTACAAGAGAGAAGTACTGCCAAGGCTTCTTTATCTGTAGCTGAGTACCTATTCTCAGTGGAGTTTAATTTTTTTGAAAAATAGCCCAAAGGTCTGACGGACCCATCCTCCTGAGTTTGACTTAAGACGCCTCCTACGTGGGTATTACTGGCATCAGTTGTTAAAATGAACGGCTGGTTACTTTGCGCTCTCGCTAGTATAGGGGCCTGGGCAAGAGATCTTTTTAAGGTATCGAATGCCTCCTGACACTTGTCTGTCCAAAGGAAAGGTTGATCTTTTTTCGTTAGGTTGGTAAGTGGAGTGGCTATTTGAGCGAAATTACTGATGTGTTTCCTATAAAATCCTGCCATACCTAAAAATCGTCTCACTTCCTTGACCTTAGTGGGCGGTTTCATTTCCAATACTGCCTCTACATTCTTTGGGTCGGGTTGACTACCTTCTTGTGAAATTTTATGACCAAGAAACGTAACTTCAGTCTTTGCCATTTCGCATTTAGATAAGTTAAGCTTGACTCCGTTTTCTTTAAGTAAAGCGAAAGTTTCACTGAGTCTTTCGCTGAGTGTGGTGAAGTCTGAAGCCCAAATGATTAGGTCGTCTAAGTAATTTTTCATCCAACCCTTCTTCACGAGAGGAGCTAACAATGAGGCCATATGTCTAGTAAAGATAGCTGGAGAACAGCTTAATCCAAAAGGTAGCCTTTTAAACCTATAGAGAGTCACCCCATCACTGAAGGCTGTGAGGTCTCTGCTACCTTCCTCCAATAGAATTTGAAAATAAGCCTCCCTCATATCTAGCGTGGCATAGAACTGATGGCCAGCTGCTTGTTCAACTAATTCTTCTAGGCGGGGAAGCGGGTAAATATCAGTAGTTAGGTGCTTGTTGACATGTCGGTAGTCAAGGCACATTCTTTTACTTCCATCCGGTTTATTGACTAATACTATAGGAGAGAGCCATGCAGATGTAGATTTTTCAATGATATCTCTGTTCTCCATATCTGTTAACATGTTTGATATCAGGGTTTTTGCTTCCTCGGGGTATCGGTACCTAGGACCACGACTAGGCTCTGGATTAGAGATATTAATTTTAGCAGGAGGCCCTTTCATTAATCCAAGTTCGTTTTTGTCTACTATGAATAAATCATGGTGATTGAGAATGATATTTTTTAAGATTGTTTTCTGCTCTCTAGTAAGGTTACTCCATTTCTGTTGTCTTATCAACTCCTCGAGTCTTTGTGGCCTACTCTTTGATTCCTGACACCTTGTTTGGTCGTTGTGTGGCAACAGATCATTGTGGATTTCTAGGGAAGGAGTGGCTTGCTTTTGGTGGATGACTCTGATCGTCGGGGAGGAGATGTTTTCAAAAGTGCCTAATAGGGTTCCTGGTTTGATTGTTTTCCGGCCCTTAGTATCATTAATAAATGGGAGGGGGACCTTTTTATTCTCATCTACTGTCACAATCAAGGGGTGATGATTAGGCGTTAAACATGGCTGAGGCTGGACTAACAAAGTTTCTCCTGGGTTTTCTTTCACCGAGATAGGAAGAAACTGAGCTCGGTAGGGATCAAGTTTGATGGTATGAGTTAGACGGATGTGATCTGTTTGACTTGGAGTGGTAGGAAGAATAGGTACCTCGTGAACTCGTTCCACCTTGCCTTTCTGCCTTTTGATATGATTAACAAGGTATGTGGTTTTACCCCACTTTACTGTATTTGTCTTACCATTCCATTGAAAAGGAGCTTGTGAAAGTATGTCTGTCCCGAGTAAGACGTCAGCGTCAAGGTAGCTATTCGGGACTACAGGGCACCATTGTTTGTGTATAGTCTCTTCACCTACTCCTATCTCTAGTAAGGTCATCCCCAAGATTCGTAAGGGTGAACCAGTTACCCCTTATAGTATAGGTACTGCTCGCCTTTGTGATATAGTTCCTTCTAATTTCTCTACCGCAGCCTCTGTGATTAAAGTATAGCCGCTACCAGTGTCAATGACAGCTTTAAGAATTTTCTTGTTAACTATGAGATTGATAGCGGGGGATGTGAATCCCTGGGTGAGTCATATATTCTGATTTGGTTTTCCGGGGCAGTTTTTATTTCCTCTCCAGCACCCATGCTGTCTACAGTCAAAGCATGATCCACGGGCAGGTTTTCTCCAGCACTCTCTCAGCGTGTGACTATGGGTTCGACAGTGTGAGCAATATTTAGCGGGTTGTGTTGGAGAGGGGGAGGTTCTCAACCTTCCTACTTGATCAGTGAGACTTTTAATCTGCTGCTTAAGTTCCCAAATTTCCTTTGATTCCTTGGATGTTGCATTTGTTAGGTCTGGGGGATTTTGAGTTATTGGGTCAGGGCTACCAATGAATTTTGAATTAGATTTTTCCAGTTCAGGTTTAATTCTAGCAATGGGGGAAGTATGGGCAGCCTCGAGCAGTTGGCGCTCATGTTCTACCCTGTCAATAAATTTATTAAGAGGATAATCCTCATCCAGGAAATCTTCTAGTCTAGCCTTTGCTTCTTGGGTTAAGCCCTGCCACAACTTTCTTTTGATAATTTTCTTACATTTAGGGAGTTTCTCTCCTGGAAAACTCATCTCTAGAGTGGCATATTTGCAAGTGAATTTGTCGGCAAATGCTTGGGGAGATTCTACCCAATCATATGTCTGTGCGTCTATGTCTCTCCACGCCCTGTCAAAGTTAACCTCTTGGGAGAATTGTGATAGAAGCAATTGTTTAATACTATTCCAGGTGTGACAATGATGTAAGGTTTGATGGTTATGTATGAGAGCCGCGAGCTCGCTGCTGACCCTACTCTTTGCAATTTGCACTTTGCGGGTGTCCTCATTGCTACTTTGCTCCACCAGTTCAATGAAAATTTGCAATTGGGTAGTTGAGTCAAGACCTTGTAGGTGGTGGAGTTCAAGAATTGGGATATCTCGGGGTTTGGTGGGAGTGCTAGGTGCTCTGTGTAAATTAGGGATGTTAGCCAAGCGCCCAATTACCTGATTTTGTTGATTTAAGATTTGCTTTAGTTCCTCTACTTCCTGTTCTAAAGTGTTCAAGTCTTTCCCTTTACTTTCATGTTTAACTGCTCCCAGGCTCTCTCTGGTGTTATGATCCATTAAGTCCTGCCACGGGTCTAATCCACGCCTTGGGAGGCGAACATTATCAGTCATCTTTGCTCACATGGAAGTTTAATGTACTGGGTGTAGAACACAATCTCTCAGGGTGATGGTTAGGTGACCTGCGATACACAGTATGCGCTCAGGTTTTCTTCTTCCAGGACAATGTGTTCTACTCCACTGCCTCTCTATTGCTACTGTGACCTTCAATAACTCTTTTGATCTTACTGATACTTGAGCTTGGCCTCTCTCGTCCCAGTGAACACCATCCTCGCTCAGTTCTTGTACAAATTGAATATTATTAAAATGAATGTTTGGGGTCTTCAGGGCTCTCTTTACTCTATTATTGATTCCTACTTGGAATTTCTTATATTTCTCCACTGATATTCCCCTAGGGTTGGTCCTGGGTTCAATTTGGCAGACATGCACTAGTGATTGGCATTTGGCAGTGATTTCTTTGATGATGTTCTTAACATCGGAGAAAATCCTAGCGGGATTGGTAGATGTTTCTATGTCGTTGCTGCCTATCCACAAGATGGTCAAGTCATGTTGCCACTCGAGTACTCGATTTAACCGATCATCCTCAAAGAAAGTCCTAGCCTTTGCTCCAGGGGCTCTGAATATCCTAATTTGCACATTTGTTACCTCTAGATGCCGGGGAATCTGGCTATGCCCTACAAGTGCCACCTTCAACATTTACACTTATTTCCAGTCTCCACCTCTTTCGGTCAGTCGCGAAATAAATCCCACCGCTGCCACCAGTTTAGTGCCCTCTAAGGGGTGTGATGTTCCCTTGTGGCAGACGATAATTACAAATCCTATCACTGGATTAAGAGAAATACAAATACTGACACTTTTATGATTTTTAGTAAATAATGGAATAATCCGAAATAATAATAATAAAAAGAAAGGAATTCAGAAATACAAAATAAATGGTAGCGTATTCTTCAATTACATAAAAACTACGATGGAGATATTTTCGCGACTACTGAATTGCGGGGGAGACCAGAGAATAAATAAATAAATAACAAATATATACCCAAAAAGTATGTATAGACCTGAGGACAGTCTCACACGGTGATCTCGAACCAGGTGGTTTCACTAGTCCCGTGGAGAAAACCAAAAAAAAAAGAAAAAAATGCGAATATCTATCCACTCAGAAACAGTTTATCAACAGGAATATCTGAGGAGAATCCGAGAGGGTCTGAGAATCCGAGAGAGACTGACTTTAGTAAAATTATTGTTAAATAAACCTTTACTTAATATTACAGGAAATGGAGGAGGAGATTATCAGACTGCATGCTCACCTGAGGAGAATCCGAGAGAGACTGGCTTTGCTTGTGAGGAAAACGGCGGGAAACTAAGGATAAAGGTTTCCAATGGGGAAATTTATTAAGAGTTATAATTTTGTTTTTTAGTGGGGGGGGGGCGACTAGGTTGTGAGTTCAGGGATGAAAAATATGAATAATTAAGTTACTGTTTACTTTATAGTTGTTACTTTAAGAAGTTTAATTCAATGGACTTTTGAAATCAATTGGGGAATTAGTCAAAGTCTGGTATCTCTTCCCGGCTTGCGTAGCAACAGGGGTAACAGGACGGCGAAGCAAAGAAGAGTTATCAGATTCGTCAACCTCATTGGCGCGGCGTAATTATCTGGGATTTGTTTGAGCTGGTTTAAGACCTTACCATTATAAAATTAATTTTATCGTATTAAGGGCTCCCCATTTTCTGGGATTAGGTGAAAAATTCGCCTCTATAACCTGGCCAAGCAGGAGAAATTACGTCTATTCACGGGGTAAATTTGTTATAGAAGTGGTCAACACAGTGATGCTGAGAGGGGGGGGGAAAAAGCAAGGACAAAAGGACACTGAGGAGAGGAGGGGAAGGGGGGGGTTAGTCACATGGTACTGAGATTCTGGTCATCC
The DNA here is from genome assembly GCF_035594125.1 of Scylla paramamosain. NCBI lineage: Eukaryota > Metazoa > Arthropoda > Malacostraca > Decapoda > Portunidae > Scylla > Scylla paramamosain. Next base: position 10,332,024 of record NC_087182.1, read on the forward strand.
TCGCACATTACATGGGCCTTAGCCTAGGAAAAAAAGTAGAAATATACATAATTAATTTCCCAGCACTACAATGAGACACAAAGGGAAACGTTCAGTGAGGTCACAGCTGGGTTTAATGATAAGTTCTCAGCACCCCCTGAACAGTGCTTTAGACCTCACTGGGAGTAATTATCGTTTTGGCAGTTGTCTACTGCCTCCTCTTCCTGTAGCTGATGATTCAATGAACTGGGACATTCATGAAGAGGGACTCATCGTCTAGTGATGGAATGGTTCCTCTTGCCATGTTGGTTTTTAAGATGACCAGGAAATCCATGGCCGAATTCAGGCTGTAGGTGGCTGATACGTAGGTGGTCAGGATGACACAGAGCTCCATAGCAATATGGTAAGTAGGAGTGGTTATCTGCAGAATAATAGGTCTCAGTTTGTTTCCCTGCTTCTGTGCTTTTTATGTTGCTGTAGCAGTAGCCCATGCTGTACTCTCTGATGAGCTTGTTAAACCTGATGGTGTTGCTTTCGGTGTAACAGATGAAGATGAGCTTGTTGAGTTTTTCTTTGGGGCTTCTGTCGGATCTCTAGTTATTGTATCGCAGTTTTTATACTTGAGAGGGCAGAGATTACACTAGTCCTCCCTGAAAATCTATCATGGTCATCCCACTCACCTCCTATAATCTGTTCAGAGCATGAAGTCCGTTCAAGGTGTGGCAGATTCTGGAATTCCCATGAGTGCGACGCTGCCAGTTCGTCCGCCAATTATCGGATTAACAGTCTGTCTCCCTTCCTTCGGACCTGTTTCTCTCTCTCTCTCTCTCTCTCTCTCTCTCTCATATATATATATATATATATATATATATATATATATATATATATATATATATATATATATATATATATATATATATATATATATATATATATATATATATATATATATACACACACACACACACACCTACGTGGGAGTGCTAATCCCTTTTAATAGAATTTATACAAATCGTGTAATAATCCTAAACATCCACACTCATTGCACTATGTACCTTCCTTTACTATATACAGAATACATAAAATATCACTTTCAAACAGCACACGGATGGGAAACAAAAGAGAGAGGCCCATGTACGAAGGTTGATATGGAAGCATGGCAAGAGGTAAACCACCATATTTTCCCCACCTTGATTGGACTTCATGCTCTGAACAGACTATAGTCGCTTTGAAGAGCGCGCTGGACGTAATGCATTCAAAGTGGCCATGTAACTCACTAGAGCGAGAATTCTGCACAATAGTCATGCCATAGGAGGTAGTAGAAGATAAAAATATAGATCCCTGGGTGATTAAATAATTCTGATAAGAACCTCGGCGAATCACCAACCGCTAGGCTACACAGAAAAATGCCACCAACTTCGCCCAGGACCCACAGAGCCTCCCCCGATCTTTCTGGCCATAACATGCTTCCCAGGCAGACACACTTTCTCCTGTACCCAGGCCAGAAAACCAGACTCCAAACCAAGGCAGAAATGATGAGTAGATGACCACCATATGCCAACAACACCCAGGGGGACAGCCAGCAGAGAGGTGAAGGCACCAACCCAGTGGGCAAATGTCACGTAATTCACGTGGAATACACGTGGATCCTGCACGTGGATTACTCATGGATATTTGATGGAAAATGCTAAATCGAATTCACGTGAAAATGAACACGTGGAATACACGTGTACAAATTCACGTGTAATACACGGTAATATCTGGTGGAATAATCCATGTGTTTTTTTATCCGTGAATTATCTGAGCTTTTGTAGTTGATTCCAACAAGTTTGAAGGCTGCATTATCGTGCTCTGGTAATCTGCATGTCATCAGTGCATCCAGTCTCTCAGTATATGTTTCTGTATCATTTACGTAAGCTATAGTCGAATAGGCTATTATAAACAGAAACATATCCTTTACGAGACCGCACATTGTTGACAGGCAGGCTGGTAGAGCACGATAATGCAGCCTTCACACTTGTTGAATGCAACCATAGTACTGTGCAATTTCAGAATACAAGGTAGGCATGTAAAAAATACAAGTAATACAGAAAGTGTGTATATATATATTCTTCAGTCTTACACTTTTTCATAAATTTAATAATCTTCATCCTTGTAAAAATATCAAAACCAAAATAATTTCCATATTTTATGAAAAAAAAAAAAAAGTTAGTGCTTGCATTTTTATATATAAAGGCTTTCAAGATATCTGACTTGAATGAAGAATAACTGCAATATATAAATGGATGATCCCAGTAATACAAAAAATTAAAACTTTGTTTAGCCACAATCCATCCATAGCCTGACACCTGCTCCTATGCATTACCTCCCCATGCCATGGTCCAGAACAGCAGAAACCACCCTTGAACTGTGAGGGTGACCATCCGCCATCCCGGGCCACGACTCAATAAATGGGTTCCCATGGCACTTGTGCCTAGCATTATCCCTGGGCATGTGCCACAAGTGGGACTATAAAAGGTAGAGAAGAATGGGCAGATCCCCAGCCTAGTGTCACCCTAAACAGTAGAGGTATATAGAACAAGAGAAAGACAGAAATGGCTATGGGAAGTAAAGGACACCAACCCTCACTCTGACAAAGAGTCAGCCCACCACTCGGAAAAGTAAGAGAACGTAAAAGAAAATGGACAGAAAGCAAAGGGAAATGAGAAGGGAAAATATGTCAAGCGGTAAAAAGACCTGCTATGGGCTAGTAAAAGAGATCCCCACCCAGGGCCAGAATCAGTCGCCTCTTACGGCACACAGCCGACATGGAGAGGGCTACATTCTAGTATCTATGTAGCCCCAGGGGGAATATATGCAAAGAATACCAGGCCTGCCACAAGTACACAATATGCTTAAAACAATACAGACCACAGTTGTCAATGAAATTAAGCATTTTGTGAATTGATACTTGTGTAGCTCCATACTTTTTCATTTACGTAAAAATACATGGGAACCTAAGTGGTAGGCAAAAGCAAAATTATAAATTAAAATGTTATATCTATTACTAAATTACAAAATAAATCACTGTTAATAATACTAGTTTGCTTTTATAATCTGAGATCATTAATATCATCTCACATAAATATCATGAGGTAATATCCCAATCGGTTCAAATTTTACAGCAGTAAGTCTCTCTCCACATCTTAAAACCATTCTTAAGCTTGAATCCCATAACGACAAGTTGAAAGAACCAGGACCAGGTTAGCGTGGTGGCGGGAACAGCTTGTCTGAGGTTCGGTTCTCGGCGGTCCTGGTTCTCTCATTCTTAAGCTTCTCTAACATCCCCCCTTATACTGTTTACACATCAATAAATTTTGTCATTCTGATAGAAAAAGAGCTTCTTTAAGAGAGAGAGAGAGAGGGGGGAGGAAGGGAAATGTACACATAGTTACAATATATAAGGTCATCTGTGTACAATCAGTCATGAGATAAATTTACCAGCATTTTTTTAGTAACATACAAAATGAAAATACTTTATCTAGTCATACCCACTGCCACCAGAAGTCGAACCCGGGTCTCTTGAGTGAGAGCCAGGCAGCAAGACCCCTACACCACAGTGGTGTAGTGGTCTTGCTGTCTGGCTCTCACTCAAGAGACCCGGGTTAGACTCCTGGTGGCAGTGGGTATGACTAGATTTTTCACTGCGCTATTGCAGTTCATCTTGGTATGAAAATACTTTACTTCACCAAGGTCATGCATGAGACAAAGATTGGTTTGTTTTAACATTCTTGCAGATCTTAACTGATTGTAAGTACCATTTTACATCAGCTAATTTTCATTTTTCAATTTTGGAGCATTACGCAATTTTGCTGCAACTATCATTTGTATTTCTGTCACATTTGAATCTGAGAACTTTTTAAGCACGCTCTCCTGAATCACATTGTATAACTTTGTTTTTCTAAAAGACAACTTGCCTCTCTGCCCAAGCATGTTATACTGACACATGAGGTTTTTGGTCATAAACCTGCACATCAAATTAGAGACCATATCTCTCTTATTATAGCCACCTATGCGGACGCACTGGTTGCACACTTACATGAAATAACTGGGATTAACCAATTCATCCTCTAGATTCTGCACTTCTTCCAGGGAATTATTCCGTTTGATTGTAAGAGTACAAGCTGTGTCAGCTGGTTTACCACCACATGTGCTCGTATCCGAAACAGTTTTCCTGATGTCCAGCAGAAGTTGTAACACTCGCTTCTGAAATTCTATAAGAAAAAATAATACATAACTGAGGATGCTAAATAACTTCCCAATTACAAGAAAAATAAAATACACACACACACACATCAAGAGAAGAGTGGTATAACAAAGTGTGCAGAAGCCATGCAAGTTAAGGAGTGGGCATAGCATAAATGGACAAGGAACAGTAGTGGAGATTTATGGAATGAGTACAAAAGGAAGAGAGATTAATATGTCAAAATAAGAAGGCAGGAAAAAAAGAAGTTTGAGAAAAATATTGTAGATAAGTGATTATTAGTTTTTAAATAAGAAACTGAAAAATAGAGATGAGATTCTGAAAGTTAAAGTGAATGGTGAAATGTTTGGTAATATTAATGAGGTAGTAGAAGTATTAAATAAATGTTTCTAAAGTGTGTTCACAAGGGAGAGGGAGTTTGCTGAGATAGATACAGTGTCAGTGGCTGGAAGGGCACTGGAAAGGGTACAAACATTAACAGAGGAAATTATAAAACTATTGGAGGAACTGGATGCAAGAAAGTGAGGAGGGCCAAATGGGGTATCAAATTGGGTGCTAAAAGAGTGCATACAACAATTAGCGGGTAAATTGAGTAACTTGATATGTCTCACTGGCACAGGGCCGGGAAAATACCAGTGGATTGGAAGAGGGCAACCATCAAACCAATTTTAAAGGTGGCAGTAAAGAGGATCCGTTAAACTATAGGCCAGTGTCATTAACAAGCGTAGTGGCCAAGATGTGAAGAAAAAAAAAAAAAAAAAAAAAAAAAAAAAAAAAAAAAAAAAAAAACATATATATAAAGGACAGTTGGGTTAAATATTTAGAAAATTGAGAAACTGAAAATGGTTGTGGGAAACTACCTACTATGCCATGCAATATAAGGCTCCATCCACTCTAGCGGGCAGAAGCGAGTTGTTTGCCCGCCGACATTTTCTCCACTTTTGCAAAAGACGAGTAAACTGCCTGTGACAGAAGATGAGGAATTTCATCGGGCATAGCCCGTTGCACCTGGCAGTACACCACTGCCAGACATACAAGGTACATTGGGAGCTTTGGATCCATGGCTGTCAGTTTGCCAGGGAAGTACATACGGCTACACCAGATGGTCATGTCTACCCCTCCATCCGGCTAGAATCAGTGGTCTCATGTTGTCGTACCACAGTCTTCATCAGATTAAAGAGATCCTCTGCCTGACTGCACGGGCGCTCGTCTCTTGACTGGGGCTCAAGGGGCCTAGGCAGGCAGGCATTGCCACGTGGACGTAAGCTTCTGTGTGCCCGGAGGGATTTACCCGCTAGTGTGGACGGAGCCTAATACGTAATGAATATAACAGTGCAATAATGTTCCAGGGTATATCAACTAGGTCTATGTACTTAATATTGTTATGTTCAACTTTGTCATTTTGGGTACTAATCACTACATACAATTCCTCATAGTGATAAGAATTAGAACTTACTAGTTAGAGGGAAGCTGGATTCAGCATCTTCCTGGCTACCTTTGTGATTCTTTTGATTGTCATTACAAGGGTCACACATGCTCTTGTTGTCTCTCTGGTTGTGTCTATCACGTCTATTGTCCCAGTCATAGTGGTCATGACTTCTATTTTGATAGTGTTTTTCATATCTCCTCTCCTGCTGGCCAGGGCTATCACTTCGGTCAGGTGTGTCAAGCTGTCTCCTGTCACCTTGGTCATGGCTTCTTCTTCGGTAAAGTGTGTCATGGTGCCTCTTGTCATGCTGGTCGGGACTGTCACTATAGTAAGATAGGTGGTCGGGACTGTCACCTTGGTCATGGCTTCTTCTTCGGTAAGATGTGTCATGGTGCCTCTTGTCATGCTGGTCGGGACTGTCACTATAGTAAGATAGGTGGTTGGGACTGTCACCTTGGTCATGGCTTCTTCTTCGGTAAGGTGTGTCATGATGTCTCCTGTCACCTTGGTCATGGCTTCTTCTTCGGTGAGGTGTGTCATGGTGTCTCCTGTCACCTTGGTCATGGCTTCCTCTTCGGTGAGGTGTGTCATGGTGTCTCCTGTCACCTTGGTCATGGCTTCCTCTTCGGTGAGGTGTGTCATGGTGGTCGGGACTGTCACCTTGGTCATGGCTTCTTCTTCGGTGAGGTGTGTCATGGTGTCTCCTGTCATGGTGGTCAAGATTGTCACCTCGATCATGGTTTCTTTTTTGGTAAGGCGTGTCATGATGTCTCCTGTCATGCTGGCCACTGCCATCACTGTTGTCAGATGACTTGGATGTCTTGCTGGATACCGAATCTTTTGTTGCACTGCACTCCATCATCCCATGGGTTCTGGTGGACCGCATATCCAAAGACACCTTAGGAGGAGGTGTTGGAAGTACAACCTGTGAAGGAGCAGAAGCTACCTTATCTTGAGAGGTTGTGACCTGTGGCTTCTGTGAGGCTGGCTTCATGTGGACAGCTTCTGTGGAAAAATCATTACATATTACAAAGACACGAAAAAAAAAAAAAAAAACTGTGAAAGGGCTTGGTGTTGGGGGCTGTCAAAGACAAATAAAAGGAGTCAGTGAATAGTCCGGGGAAACCCTTCACCTGTAAATGTTTACAGTCAGACACTTTGTAGACAAAAATGAGATTGAAGAAATTTGCTAACCAAACCACTTTGTGTTTTCCCAGCTATCCCCCACCTCTCAGTTCTCTCAGTTTGTCAATCTAATTATTAATGAACAATAGTATTGCTGTTGTATTCACTGTTATGATTTTCTTCTTTCATAAATTGTTTTCAAATATGACCAGGTATGCCTACCATGTAAGTTTTCACTGCTGACAAAGTCATCAGGCAGATTTTTCTTACAACGTTTTCTCCTTTTTCTCATGAGTAGACCTTCATCAGGATCACTGTTGCTCTCAGAACTCTCCACCGTAGATGTCAGATGGTAGGTATCGCATTCTTGAAAACTATCTGAGGGGGAAAAAAATAAATTAAAAAAAAAAAATATATATATATATATATATATATATATATATATATATATATATATATATATATATATATATATATATATATATATATATATATATATATATATATATATATATATATATATATTATATATAGCGTTGATGAAGTTTCTTGAAATACTTGGGTTATGAACAAGACGTACTCAGTACCATAACTTTATTTTGCACTAAGTTTCGCCACTCAGACTGCTGGCATCTTCAGTCTAATAGAATAAAATACATATTAAATTTACAATTACACCAAAATACTTAAAATATTATAATATAAGATTCCACACCAATACCTCTTATATTAGCCTGAAGATGCCATCAAGTCTGAGTGGCGTAACGTAGCGCAAAATAAAGTTACGGTACTGAGTACATCTTGTTCATAACCCATATATATATATATATATATATATATATATATATATATATATATATATATATATATATATATATATATATATATATATATATTGCATACCTCGACCACTGCCCATCTCAGGCGCCAAACATTTCATTACCAGCCCTAAATTTTTGTGACATTTATCTCAATCAGGTACAGCTAAAAGGCAACAAAAATGAGCATTTCTGAGGTGAATAAACATGAAAGTGAACGTCATCCAATAACAGCAAGATAATAGTAAAACACCAACCAGAAGTGATCTTCACTTTTTTCAACATAAACTTTCTCCATGATGCAGGGTCTGGTTCTTGCTGATTATGAAGGGCATTCTCAGCATTAACTCCTTGTGGCCAAAACAAGGTTTGGTTCTCTTCTAATACCCAGCTGGATGGCACCACACCCTCTTCTTCTTTCTTACCCTCCAACCAAACTGCTCGTTTCCACATTCTAAATATAAAATATAATTAATCAATGGGCTATGTTCATGCTTTGCATATTTTGTTTCATTAATAACATCAGCAGTAAGATATTCAAGTACGAATAATACAATATTTAAAAGCTAGGCATGTTGGCAGTTTTACCTCTTCAGATAGGTATATGACAAGAATAAAAACCTAATTTCTATATTTTAAATGTAGTATAGAAACAATTACCCATGTCTCAACCTGACAAAATCCTCTTCATAAGCCGAAGAGCAGCACTCCGGGCTGTACTGGCACACAAGGCACAAGGGAGACGAAGAGGAGAGTGAAGATGTACGAGTAGATGAACAGTTTTGAGATAAAGAACAATGGCCATAAGAGAGATACATAACAAATACAACTTGTGTATGAAGACTAAAATCCTGCAGATCTGAAACGTTTTGCTTAACTTCTCTTTAGTAAACACATATCAGTCATGAGAATACACCATGTACAACTGCCCACCTAACTGGAAATGTCATGTGCAACTGGTACTAAAACAACACCATCTTTGTATGGCAATTTTATCACCTTTCTATGCAGCTGCTCTAAGTGAATTACTTTCTTTTTTAAATTACTCTTATTTTTCATAAACACAATGTTAATGAGTTTAGAATTGCATGGTTCAGTAAAAAAAATTTCAGTTTGGCTTTGACGAAGAACATCACATTCATAGTAGACATCATTTTTTAGTTTCCTAAGGAACACAAAATCTTCTTTTTTTAACATGAAACAATTATTTTTGTATTTTGTAGATATATATATTCTGTGATTAGCTTCTGTCACTTTTGATTCATTAAACATTTTCTTTTCTGCAAGTCTTTTGAAAACTTGAGAAACTGGATTGTTTGATGACCTCACTAACTGCTTTATTTTGTGAAGTTCATTCTCGTATGGGAAAGCACAAATGTCATTAAGGGAACACTGGTAATTCTCTACATCATCTACCAAGTGAAGAAGATTATGAACATTATATACAATAAAACTTTGACCATATATATCTCGACACTGTTGTACAAAACACTTAAGTAATTCTCTTGCATATGGTAAGTAAGAATTTCGTATTTCATCATTGGAATTCAATAAAACTGATAAGGACACAGTAAGCAAAAGACTGTTTTTGTATATAATATCAGGAACAACATCTTTCAGGACAACAATACTTGTGTATAATATATACTGTCTAAATTCGGTGGCCTTCCAGCGATCAATTACGGCTAGTGATCGTGGCTGTCTAGCAAATTCACTTGGTAGTTTGTTGGAAAGACTCTCTAAAGAAGAAGAAATTAAACTTATTTGAAGCTGAGAGAGTTTGCATTTCTTAGAACCTCTTATGAGGAAAAGTAGCATTCTTCTGGTAACACCAAGGCAAATCATATGCATGTAATCCAGTGGAAACCCTTTCACGCAAGATATTCCATACTGAATCAAAGGACTTTTTCCTAACTGATGAGAATCCCTGTACTGTTCCTGATTGAATTTCTCATCAGATCTTTCATTACAGGGTTGTGCAGAGTCTAATACAAGAACATGTGATTGCCAGGTTCCTTTAATTTCACATCCCTCACATGAGTAATACCCATTGTGCCCTTTTATGCATTTGATAAATGAGCGTGCAGGTGCATCACAAATAAATGCAACTATTCTTACTGCCAGTCTTTTCCCTTCAAAAACTAAACCATTTTCAGAAAGTTGCTTATATTCTTGAAGAAAATCTTCCAAAAAACTGTCAATAGAATCTGGTTTAGTCTTTCCACAATACAGAGCAACTAATGCTGGCTTAAAGCAGCTGAACTTTATCAGTATAGGCCAGAACTGTTCATTGCTTGATTTATGCAAAGGAATACCATCTATGTTTACACTGAGTTTAACCGAATCATTTTCTTTTACAAATGCTGGATGAGTCTTCAATATATTTTGCAAACATGAACCAATCCCAAAATAATAATAGTGTCCTCCACATTTTTCTAATACCTCTACATACCTTGGAGTTTCCATCAAAGTGCGTGAATCTTTAGGTAGATTATGCCCATTATTCCTCAACAGCTCCAATAATTCATTTGCTGCCTGGCGTGTAATGTTATTTTTTGATGCCCATAAAGCTAATCCTTCTTCAAGTGCCAAATCAGATATATGGTGGTGACTCTCATCATCTGTGCTTAATTCTTCTGGTGCAGTTACTATCAAGGGGGATAAGGATGTACTTTCACAACTGTCCTGGTCAGAAAAGCTTAATTAAAGATGGGTCAGAGTTATTATGGTAAAGTTTGGGAATTTTGGTGTTTTGATGAACCCAGTCAGCTTCCTCTTCACTACTACTAACCAACAGTTCCTTGAGCTCACGTTGTATCTGCCTGTATCTTTTATGGTAAGACATAATTAATTGAGAAGAGACTGTGATCAAAAGTCAGGGAAAAATAGGAGAGTTAGAGTAGTGATTTAGTACTCTGAAAGATAACAAATGAAATATATTAGTTTAGAGTACACAAAAACAAATTAAAGTAGTTCTGCAGTTTACACAAAACACAGAGTAGCTTAAAGATTACATACTACAACACAAACGAGCTCAATGATTACACACAACACAAAGTAGCAAAAAATTGCCTTCTGAAGAGAGTTTCAGTATGACAGTGATATAGGTGATCAGTCAGACTTTAAAGGTCCGTAAAGTAAATTTGAAGCAGTACATCATGCATAGATAGAACATTCAATAAGACATTATATATACATACTCACTTTAAGTTGTCTCAACAGAGGGAAAGAATTAATGGATGGAGTAGCTACCACCAGTTACAAGTTGAGGTTGATCCAGCCCATACAGTAGCAGGATACGCTCTTCCTGAAATTAATTGTTACTAATGGTCTGTCTGTGCAAATTTCACATCACATCCTAGTAAAATTAATTTCCTAAGTTTGAAAACATTCTATCTGACCTCTTCAAAACTAGTTACTATTCAGTAACTGATAATTTACAGACAAAAGTGGTTTTACCACTACACACATGAAAACTACTGCAGGTATATTAACAGGCTTAGTATGCATATGGGGAAGTAGAAATAATACCAGTGATGTTTCTGGCAGAAATGCCATAAAGAAATTGCAAACACTGCATTTTTAGCATAATGCATCCCAGTTAAAGAAAAATACATAGCTATATACATTTTCGTTGTCACTAAATTCATAACAGTATATCATGTTAGTAGTACTATAAGGTGTATTTCTGTATTTTATTATTAATAACGCATCATAGATCACTAATAACCACACAAGTGAGAAGTGAAGGGATCAAAACCCTCATGGTAATTGTGCCGAGTTCTCTCCCGACGTATTTACTGGTTTGTTTTTCTAACCAATCGGGCACAAGCCTTCACACACCCGTAAAACAGAAACAGAAAGTGGGGAGAAGTGCCACCTAGGTACCCTCTAACATAAAGTGAAATACCTTTCGCCTTATTGTGCCGCTTCTGCGTCTGCCATGCTTCATTGATTCTGTTTTTGCCAGCACCAGCAAACTTGGGGACCTGGCAGGAAAGTGAGGTTTTAGGGTGTGGGAAGCCAAAAAGGGCAAATTTGGCAAGACTCAAAAAGTCTATGGTAAATAAACAAAAAAAAATTTTTTAAAGGCTCCCCAAAAGGAAAACCATCATCTATGGAAGTTTCCCAATAATGTAGTGCCTCCGTGGTGCAGTGGTCAGCATGCCTGGCTACAAATCTGCGGGCCCAGTTTTCGGGTTCGATCCCGGCCTGGGCAGTCGGCGTACAGCCCACCCAGCTGTTCATCCATCCCTTTCGGGTTGGTCGATAAACGGGTACCTGGGGAAACCTGGGGAAGGTAAACTGTGGAAACCCGGATGTCATTCCCTGCAGCCATGTGTCCCGAGATAACGGGTTCTTACCCACCACAGGCTCCAAGGGCTAATGGGATGGAGATGAGTGCCGCAGCCACACGCAGCCACTGCGAATGCACCCACTTTACCTTTTTTTTTACTTAACGTTGCCTATTCTAACATCTTGGAGTACTCTATTTCATAATTACGGTTACATTCTACTTTAGCTATATCACAACATTACCATGCATTACATGTACTTGGTGATGGTAGGTTAAGGCAAGGTATCAGTTAATGTTACGTTAAGTTTAACTTGAGAGTCCCTAGGTTACGCACCAAAATGACTCAGTTAGGTCAAGTTAAACCCAAGTCCTTAAGTTGCATGGCCAAACGACTATCGGTTAGGTTAGGTAGAGGGGGGACGAGGGGGCGTGAAGCCACCAAATGGTAGGGGGTCGAGGGGGCGCAGTACCCCAGATAGGCAAGGGGGTTCGGGGGGAAGGGGGCGTAGCTCCGGATATGTTTTGAATTCCATGTTTACTTTACAAAACAAAAGTAGGGTGGGTCGATGGGAGCGCAGCCCCCCAATAGGTAGGGTGGATCGAGGGGGGCACAGCCCCTCCGTTAGGTAGGGTGGGTCGCTGGGAGCGCAGTCCCCTCATGGGGTACTCTAGGCTCATAGCGTTGCCACCATTGTATGATCGAGGATTTTCCCTAGATAGGGATTTTCCTTGTTTGGGGAATTTCTCTAAAAATGTTATAGTTTTCACAGTAGACTTTTTGGGTCTTGCCAAATTTGCCCTATGTGGCTTCCTCCACCCTAAAACTCCGTCTTCCCGCCACGTCTTAAAGTTTGTTGGTGCTGGGAAAACGAGGAAAAAAACAAACCAGTAATAACGCCGAGAAAGGACTCTACACTTTTACCCATAATGACTACTTGAACAAGGAAGGGGGTGGCAAACCCTTCCTTCCATTTTGGCAGGTAATTTCTGGAAAGGTTAGGTTAGGTTAGCTTAGGAAATCTTGGGTTTGGTTAGTGAACAATAATTAAGGCAATCATCTAAACTTTGTATATACTTGGCCTAAAATATTTTGCAGAATTATTATAGCAGAGGTCAGATTAGGATTTTCGGGTTGAAACTACTTTCTTTTTATAGATTTCGATGTGCTATTTATAAATTGGCAATTTTTTGGTTCGTAAAAAAAATACTTGCCCCTCACCACCACCCCAATACTTCGAATCAGGTTAGGTTAGTGGGTTAGGTTTGGTTTGGTTTGGTTAGGTTATTTTAGGTTAGGTTAGGTGGGGAAATGAAAAAAAAATTGCCTTCGCCCTGTAATTTAGGTTAAGTTAGGTAGGATAGGTTATTTTAGATTGTTTTAGATTAGGATTCATTAGTTTTAGTGGTAATATTTTACTTTAGCTACACCAAAAGATTACCTTACCTACGGCCTTGTTTGCCTTACTGGAGTCTTACATTATGGTTAAGGTTTCTATAAGTGTCCCCGCCGGGTCTCTATCCCCATTACAAGGTAAGATATTGCATTAATTGAATTAATATTTATCTTACTTTACGGGGTTCTCGAGTGTAGAGGTGTTAGACCTGTTTAATAAATGGGTGTCTTAATGACAAAAGATCTTCGGCCATGTATTCAAATATAAATAAGCGTTGTTCATTACCCCAAAACCGTGGCAAGACGGCCAGGTAGGCGAGTGATATGTGGCGTTAGGTTATGTGCACCCGACTATCCCTTGATGTTTGTACATACTTTGGGTGTATAGCACACTTTCCAGCCATTTCTTCAGTTTATAGTCCTCTGTTCTTTTAAAAAATTTCCGGGCTGGCGTGCTAGCCATTGTGGGGTTCCCTCGGGAGCCCAACCAGGTAAGAACCACTCCACTCAGGCCCCACCCCACTCCACTCCACCCCGGTAGGGTCATCTCTGGATAAGAGGTGACGAGCACACCTATCACTACCGTAGGGCAGACAGGCGTCTTCTCGCACAGCCGCTGCAACTCACATAGCCCCTAGAGCAGATGAAGAAACACTCTAGGACTAGATTCACTGCCGCCTAAAAATTCTTGTCCAACACTCTCTCCAATCACGCTCTCCCTTTCCTTGTACACTCCACTGACATCCTACACTTTGCCCACAGGTAATCCTCACACTTGAATACATCACTACATACCTGCTATTTGCTAGCACAGCCACGAAAGGCTCCAAAACAGCCTGAGACTTCCTGAACTGTCCCTGTCTTTCCCACAGTTTTCGCGCCAACGGCCGAGGCTGGCAGCCTGGCACGTACAAGGCAGACCATCCGAGCAGCGCGTTGCGCAAACTCCCTCGCCCTATTATTTTAGCTTACTATGGTGATAATTCCTTAATATATTCCAACAATGCTACCCTGAAATCTATTTCATAATACATAATATGATTACTTTGTGGTTTGCCAGCATTTACGGACAACAATAGAGAAAAATTCAAATTCAAATTAAAATAATTTATTGATGTAAAGAAAATAAATACATCAGAGAGAGAGAGAGAGAGAGAGAGAGAGAGATGAATACTCAATTTAATCTCCGTGTTTCAGTGACTGCATGGTGCATTGCCTGGCGGCCGGGTAGACTATTTGATTTAGCGGGCAGCTCAAAATTTTGTAGCCTATATATATGTATGAAGGTTGCGAATATATGGATTATCATTAGTAGGCTACAGATGAAATATAACAACTAAAATTAATCAAGGTGGATGTATAATGTTCTGGACTGACCTTATTTTTACTATTTTATTTTAAATTTAATGTTAACAAAAGCATATAATTAACGCCCAGAATGCCATTTTTAGTAATGTATTATCACGTGAATTCAAGTACCAGATTTATGCGTGTATAAAATTACTAAAGAAATCACGTGATTTCTTTTTCCAGTTATTCACGTGAATCTGGTAACCAGTTATCCATGTGGAAAAGACGTGGAAATTTAGTGAATACTTGCGTACTCAAGATTTCACCAGAAATCCATGAATAATCCACATCGAATTCACGTGCCGTGCCCATTGGGGTGCCACAAGTGGGACTATAAAAGGTAGAGAAGAATGGGCAGATCCCCAGCCTAGTGTCACCCTAAACAGTAGAGGTATATAGAACAAGAGAAAGACAGAAATGGCTATGGGAAGTAAAGGACACCAACCCTCACTCTGACAAAGAGTCAGCCCACCACTCGGAAAAGTAAGAGAACGTAAAAGAAAATGGACAGAAAGCAAAGGGAAATGAGAAGGGAAAATATGTCAAGCGGTAAAAAGACCTGCTATGGCCTAGTAAAAGAGATCCTCACCCAGGGCCAGAATCAGTCGCCTCTTACGGCACACAGCCGACATGGAGAGGGCTACATTCTAGTATCTATGTAGCCCCAGGGGGAATATATGCAAAGAATACCAGGCCTGCCACAAGTACACAATATGCTTAAAACAATACAGACCACAGTTGTCAATGAAATTAAGCATTTTGTGAATTGATACTTGTGTAGCTCCATACTTTTTCATTTACGTAAAAATACATGGGAACCTAAGTGGTAGGCAAAAGCAAAATTATAAATTAAAATGTTATATCTATTACTAAATTACAAAATAAATCACTGTTAATAATACTAGTTTGCTTTTATAATCTGAGATCATTAATATCATCTCACATAAATATCATGAGGTAATATCCCAATCGGTTCAAATTTTACAGCAGTAAGTCTCTCTCCACATCTTAAAACCATTCTTAAGCTTGAATCCCATAACGACAAGTTGAAAGAACCAGGACCAGGTTAGCGTGGTGGCGGGAACAGCTTGTCTGAGGTTCGGTTCTCGGCGGTCCTGGTTCTTTCATTCTTAAGCTTCTCTAACATCCCCCCTTATACTGTTTACACATCAATAAATTTTGTCATTCTGATAGAAAAAGAGCTTCTTTAAGAGAGAGAGAGAGAGGGGGGAGGAAGGGAAATGTACACATAGTTACAATATATAAGGTCATCTGTGTACAATCAGTCATGAGATAAATTTACCAGCATTTTTTTAGTAACATACAAAATGAAAATACTTTATCTAGTCATACCCACTGCCACCAGAAGTCGAACCCGGGTCTCTTGAGTGAGAGCCAGGCAGCAAGACCCCTACACCACAGTGGTGTAGTGGTCTTGCTGTCTGGCTCTCACTCAAGAGACCCGGGTTAGACTCCTGGTGGCAGTGGGTATGACTAGATTTTTCACTGCGCTATTGCAGTTCATCTTGGTATGAAAATACTTTACTTCACCAAGGTCATGCATGAGACAAAGATTGGTTTGTTTTAACATTCTTGCAGATCTTAACTGATTGTAAGTACCATTTTACATCAGCTAATTTTCATTTTTCAATTTTGGAGCATTACGCAATTTTGCTGCAACTATCATTTGTATTTCTGTCACATTTGAATCTGAGAACTTTTTAAGCACGTCACCTTGGTCATGGCTTCTTCTTCGGTGAGGTGTGTCATGGTGTCTCCTGTCATGGTGGTCAAGATTGTCACCTCGATCATGGTTTCTTTTTTGGTAAGGCGTGTCATGATGTCTCCTGTCATGCTGGCCACTGCCATCACTGTTGTCAGATGACTTGGATGTCTTGCTGGATACCGAATCTTTTGTTGCACTGCACTCCATCATCCCATGGGTTCTGGTGGACCGCATATCCAAAGACACCTTAGGAGGAGGTGTTGGAAGTACAACCTGTGAAGGAGCAGAAGCTACCTTATCTTGAGAGGTTGTGACCTGTGGCTTCTGTGAGGCTGGCTTCATGGGGACAGCTTCTGTGGAAAAATCATTACATATTACAAAGACACGAAAAAAAAAAAAAAAACTGTGAAAGGGCTTGGTGTTGGGGGCTGTCAAAGACAAATAAAAGGAGTCAGTGAATAGTCCGGGGAAACCCTTCACCTGTAAATGTTTACAGTCAGACACTTTGTAGACAAAAATGAGATTGAAGAAATTTGCTAACCAAACCACTTTGTGTTTTCCCAGCTATCCCCCACCTCTCAGTTCTCTCAGTTTGTCAATCTAATTATTAATGAACAATAGTATTGCTGTTGTATTCACTGTTATGATTTTCTTCTTTCATAAATTGTTTTCAAATATGACCAGGTATGCCTACCATGTAAGTTTTCACTGCTGACAAAGTCATCAGGCAGATTTTTCTTACAACGTTTTCTCCTTTTTCTCATGAGTAGACCTTCATCAGGATCACTGTTGCTCTCAGAACTCTCCACCGTAGATGTCAGATGGTAGGTATCGCATTCTTGAAAACTATCTGAGGGGGAAAAAAATAAATTAAAAAATATATATATATATATATATATATATATATATATATATATATATATATATATATATATATATATATATATATATATATATATATATAGCGTTGATGAAGTTTCTTGAAATACTTGGGTTATGAACAAGACGTACTCAGTACCATAACTTTATTTTGCACTAAGTTTCGCCACTCAGACTGCTGGCATCTTCAGTCTAATAGAATAAAATACATATTAAATTTACAATTACACCAAAATACTTAAAATATTATAATATAAGATTCCACACCAATACCTCTTATATTAGCCTGAAGATGCCATCAAGTCTGAGTGGCGTAACGTAGCGCAAAATAAAGTTACGGTACTGAGTACATCTTGTTCATAACCCATATATATATATATATATATATATATATATATATATATATATATATATATATATATATATATATATATTGCATACCTCGACCACTGCCCATCTCAGGCGCCAAACATTTCATTACCAGCCCTAAATTTTTGTGACATTTATCTCAATCAGGTACAGCTAAAAGGCAACAAAAATGAGCATTTCTGAGGTGAATAAACATGAAAGTGAACGTCATCCAATAACAGCAAGATAATAGTAAAACACCAACCAGAAGTGATCTTCACTTTTTTCAACATAAACTTTCTCCATGATGCAGGGTCTGGTTCTTGCTGATTATGAAGGGCATTCTCAGCATTAACTCCTTGTGGCCAAAACAAGGTTTGGTTCTCTTCTAATACCCAGCTGGATGGCACCACACCCTCTTCTTCTTTCTTACCCTCCAACCAAACTGCTCGTTTCCACATTCTAAATATAAAATATAATTAATCAATGGGCTATGTTCATGCTTTGCATATTTTGTTTCATTAATAACATCAGCAGTAAGATATTCAAGTACGAATAATACAATATTTAAAAGCTAGGCATGTTGGCAGTTTTACCTCTTCAGATAGGTATATGACAAGAATAAAAACCTAATTTCTATATTTTAAATGTAGTATAGAAACAATTACCCATGTCTCAACCTGACAAAATCCTCTTCATAAGCCGAAGAGCAGCACTCCGGGCTGTACTGGCACACAAGGCACAAGGGAGACGAAGAGGAGAGTGAAGATGTAGATGAACAGTTTTGAGATAAAGAACAATGGCCATAAGAGAGATACATAACAAATACAACTTGTGTATGAAGACTAAAATCCTGCAGATCTGAAACGTTTTGCTTAACTTCTCTTTAGTAAACACATATCAGTCATGAGAATACACCATGTACAACTGCCCACCTAACTGGAAATGTCATGTACAACTGGTACTAAAACAACACCATCTTTGTATGGCAATTTTATCACCTTTCTATGCAGCTGCTCTAAGTGAATTACTTTCTTTTTTAAATTACTCTTATTTTTCATAAACACAATGTTAATGAGTTTAGAATTGCATGGTTCAGTAAAAAAAATTTCAGTTTGGCTTTGACGAAGAACATCACATTCATAGTAGACATCATTTTTTAGTTTCCTAAGGAACACAAAATCTTCTTTTTTTAACATGAAACAATTATTTTTGTATTTTGTAGATATATATATTCTGTGATTAGCTTCTGTCACTTTTGATTCATTAAACATTTTCTTTTCTGCAAGTCTTTTGAAAACTTGAGAAACTGGATTGTTTGATGACCTCACTAACTGCTTTATTTTGTGAAGTTCATTCTCGTATGGGAAAGCACAAATGTCATTAAGGGAACACTGGTAATTCTCTACATCATCTACCAAGTGAAGAAGATTATGAACATTATATACAATAAAACTTTGACCATATATATCTCGACACTGTTGTACAAAACACTTAAGTAATTCTCTTGCATATGGTAAGTAAGAATTTCGTATTTCATCATTGGAATTCAATAAAACTGATAAGGACACAGTAAGCAAAAGACTGTTTTTGTATATAATATCAGGAACAACATCTTTCAGGACAACAATACTTGTGTATAATATATACTGTCTAAATTCGGTGGCCTTCCAGCGATCAATTACGGCTAGTGATCGTGGCTGTCTAGCAAATTCACTTGGTAGTTTGTTGGAAAGACTCTCTAAAGA
Organism: Scylla paramamosain; assembly: GCF_035594125.1. Lineage (NCBI taxonomy): Eukaryota > Metazoa > Arthropoda > Malacostraca > Decapoda > Portunidae > Scylla > Scylla paramamosain. The sequence continues at coordinate 10,351,359 of NC_087182.1, forward strand.
AGAAGAAATTAAACTTATTTGAAGCTGAGAGAGTTTGCATTTCTTAGAACCTCTTATGAGGAAAAGTAGCATTCTTCTGGTAACACCAAGGCAAATCATATGCATGTAATCCAGTGGAAACCCTTTCACGCAAGATATTCCATACTGAATCAAAGGACTTTTTCCTAACTGATGAGAATCCCTGTACTGTTCCTGATTGAATTTCTCATCAGATCTTTCATTACAGGGTTGTGCAGAGTCTAATACAAGAACATGTGATTGCCAGGTTCCTTTAATTTCACATCTCTCACATGAGTAATACCCATTGTGCCCTTTTATGCATTTGATAAATGAGCGTGCAGGTGCATCACAAATAAATGCAACTATTCTTACTGCCAGTCTTTTCCCTTCAAAAACTAAACCATTTTCAGAAAGTTGCTTATATTCTTGAAGAAAATCTTCCAAAAAACTGTCAATAGAATCTGGTTTAGTCTTTCCACAATACAGAGCAACTAATGCTGGCTTAAAGCAGCTGAACTTTATCAGTATAGGCCAGAACTGTTCATTGCTTGATTTATGTAAAGGAATACCATCTATGTTTACACTGAGTTTAACCGAATCATTTTCTTTTACAAATGCTGGATGAGTCTTCAATATATTTTGCAAACATGAACCAATCCCAAAATAATAATAGTGTCCTCCACATTTTTCTAATACCTCTACATACCTTGGAGTTTCCATCAAAGTGCGTGAATCTTTAGGTAGATTATGCCCATTATTCCTCAACAGCTCCAATAATTCATTTGCTGCCTGGCGTGTAATGTTATTTTTTGATGCCCATAAAGCTAATCCTTCTTCAAGTGCCAAATCAGATATATGGTGGTGACTCTCATCATCTGTGCTTAATTCTTCTGGTGCAGTTACTATCAAGGGGGATAAGGATGTACTTTCACAACTGTCCTGGTCAGAAAAGCTTAAAGATGGGTCAGAGTTATTATGGTAAAGTTTGGGAATTTTGGTGTTTTGATGAACCCAGTCAGCTTCCTCTTCACTACTACTAACCAACAGTTCCTTGAGCTCACGTTGTATCTGCCTGTATCTTTTATGGTAAGACATAATTAATTGAGAAGAGACTGTGATCAAAAGTCAGGGAAAAATAGGAGAGTTAGAGTAGTGGTTTAGTACTCTGAAAGATAACAAATGAAATATATTAGTTTAGAGTACACAAAAACAAATTAAAGTAGTTCTGCAGTTTACACAAAACACAGAGTAGCTTAAAGATTACATACTACAACACAAACGAGCTCAATGATTACACACAACACAAAGTAGCAAAAAATTGCCTTCTGAAGAGAGTTTCAGTATGACAGTGATATAGGTGATCAGTCAGACTTTAAAGATTCGTAAAGTAAATTTGAAGCAGTACATCATGCATAGATAGAACATTCAATAAGACATTATATATACATACTCACTTTAAGTTGTCTCAACAGAGGGAAAGAATTAATGGATGGAGTAGCTACCACCAGTTACAAGTTGAGGTTGATCCAGCCCATACAGTAGCAGGATACGCTCTTCCTGAAATTAATTGTTACTAATGGTCTGTCTGTGCAAATTTCACATCACATCCTAGTAAAATTAATTTCCTAAGTTTGAAAACATTCTATCTGACCTCTTCAAAACTAGTTACTATTCAGTAACTGATAATTTACAGACAAAAGTGGTTTTACCACTACACACATGAAAACTACTGCAGGTATATTAACAGGCTTAGTATGCATATGGGGAAGTAGAAATAATACCAGTGATGTTTCTGGCAGAAATGCCATAAAGAAATTGCAAACACTGCATTTTTAGCATAATGCATCCCAGTTAAAGAAAAATACATAGCTATATACATTTTCGTTGTCACTAAATTCATAACAGTATATCATGTTAGTAGTACTATAAGGTGTATTTCTGTATTTTATTATTAATAACGCATCATAGATCACTAATAACCACACAAGTGAGAAGTGAAGGGATCAAAACCCTCATGGTAATTGTGGGTCTTGCCAAATTTGCCCTATGTGGCTTCCTCCACCCTAAAACTCCGTCTTCCCGCCACGTCTTAAAGTTTGTTGGTGCTGGGAAAACGAGGAAAAAAACAAACCAGTAATAACGCCGAGAAAGGACTCTACACTTTTACCCATAATGACTACTTGAACAAGGAAGGGGGTGGCAAACCCTTCCTTCCATTTTGGCAGGTAATTTCTGGAAAGGTTAGGTTAGGTTAGCTTAGGAAATCTTGGGTTTGGTTAGTGAACAATAATTAAGGCAATCATCTAAACTTTGTATATACTTGGCCTAAAATATTTTGCAGAATTATTATAGCAGAGGTCAGATTAGGATTTTCGGGTTGAAACTACTTTCTTTTTATAGATTTCGATGTGCTATTTATAAATTGGCAATTTTTTGGTTCGTAAAAAAAATACTTGCCCCTCACCACCACCCCAATACTTCGAATCAGGTTAGGTTAGTGGGTTAGGTTTGGTTTGGTTTGGTTAGGTTATTTTAGGTTAGGTTAGGTGGGGAAATGAAAAAAAAATTGCCTTCGCCCTGTAATTTAGGTTAAGTTAGGTAGGATAGGTTATTTTAGATTGTTTTAGATTAGGATTCATTAGTTTTAGTGGTAATATTTTACTTTAGCTACACCAAAAGATTACCTTACCTATGGCCTTGTTTGCCTTACTGGAGTCTTACATTATGGTTAAGGTTTCTATAAGTGTCCCCGCCGGGTCTCTATCCCCATTACAAGGTAAGATATTGCATTAATTGAATTAATATTTATCTTACTTTACGGGGTTCTCGAGTGTAGAGGTGTTAGACCTGTTTGATAAATGGGTGTCTTAATGACAAAAGATCTTCGGCCATGTATTCAAATATAAATAAGCGTTGTTCATTACCCCAAAACCGTGGCAAGACGGCCAGGTAGGCGAGTGATATGTGGCGTTAGGTTATGTGCACCCGACTATCCCTTGATGTTTGTACATACTTTGGGTGTATAGCACACTTTCCAGCCATTTCTTCAGTTTATAGTCCTCTGTTCTTTTAAAAAAATTCCGGGCTGGCGTGCTAGCCATTGTGGGGTTCCCTCGGGAGCCCAACCAGGTAAGAACCACTCCACTCAGGCCCCACCCCACTCCACTCCACCCCGGTAGGGTCATCTCTGGATAAGAGGTGACGAGCACACCTATCACTACCGTAGGGCAGACTGGCGTCTTCTCGCACAGCCGCTGCAACTCACATAGCCCCTAGAGCAGATGAAGAAACACTCTAGGACTAGATTCACTGCCGCCTAAAAATTCTTGTCCAACACTCTCTCCAATCATGCTCTCCCTTTCCTTGTACACTCCACTGACATCCTACACTTTGCCCACAGGTAATCCTCACACTTGAATACATCACTACATACCTGCTATTTGCTAGCACAGCCACGAAAGGCTCCAAAACAGCCTGAGACTTCCTGAACTGTCCCTGTCTTTCCCACAGTTTTCGCGCCAACGGCCGAGGCTGGCAGCCTGGCACGTACAAGGCAGACCATCCGAGCAGCGCGTTGCGCAAACTCCCTCGCCCTATTATTTTAGCTTACTATGGTGATAATTCCTTAATATATTCCAACAATGCTACCCTGAAATCTATTTCATAATACATAATATGATTACTTTGTGGTTTGCCAGCATTTACGGACAACAATAGAGAAAAATTCAAATTCAAATTAAAATAATTTATTGATGTAAAGAAAATAAATACATCAGAGAGAGAGAGAGAGAGAGAGATGAATACTCAATTTAATCTCCGTGTTTCAGTGACTGCATGGTGCATTGCCTGGCGGCCGGGTAGACTATTTGATTTAGCGGGCAGCTCAAAATTTTGTAGCCTATATATATGTATGAAGGTTGCGAATATATGGATTATCATTAGTAGGCTACAAATGAAATATAACAACTAAAATTAATCAAGGTGGATGTATAATGTTCTGGACTGACCTTATTTTTACTATTTTATTTTAAATTTAATGTTAACAAAAGCATATAATTAACGCCCAGAATGCCATTTTTAGTAATGTATTATCACGTGAATTCAAGTACCAGATTTATGCGTGTATAAAATTACTAAAGAAATCACGTGATTTCTTTTTCCAGTTATTCACGTGAATCTGGTAACCAGTTATCCATGTGGAAAAGACGTGGAAATTTAGTGAATACTTGCGTACTCAAGATTTCACCAGAAATCCATAAATAATCCACATCGAATTCACGTGCCGTGCCCATTGGGAAGAGCCACGAGGTCCACCAAGGACCACGTGGGACCGCTAGGGACCACTTTCGGATTTCCACCAAAGATATCGTTCCGCTACCCCTCTGCCCTAACATCACTGGCGAGAACATAAAATTATGGCCACCAGTGGCATCCTCCACCTAGACCCCAGCCTGCCTGAGGAAGTGAATGGATCATCCATTCCTATACTGCACAGATAAGCATTTTGGGATCCCAAAATTTTTGGTAGTTTAGTTAAGTAGGTAGTCCCACCTCAGGGTCTTCACCCCTAGAGAGAGAGAGAGAGAGAGATAGACTAAATAGCTAAATAATCTTTTTCGGCCTGGCTTCCATCTTCTCACTGTTATAGTAAAGGTATTCATTCATTTATTCGCTCTCTTTCACTCAAACGAAATGTGTCTCACCACATCAGAGAGTTCATAAACCGAAACCTGATGGATCAGACCCTGAGCGCCTTTATGGCAAATTATTAAGCTAAACCACAACCTGAATGGTAATCTAATCAACACCCATTGAATTCAGTTGAACCAGCGGTGCAAGGCGAAATGAGCCATAAGCAACAAATGGGGCAACAGGCGACTACTCAAATAACCAGCAAATAAGAACAACCTAAAATTAAATCCACAAATATGTCTGACAAAATCTTATGAAAATCCTTGGCAGCAAAGCAAGGTTGGGTAACAAGAAATACTGAAGCTAATACTCCGTGACCAACTAACTCTAGGTAAATTGCAAAAGTAATAGAATCTTTAAAGAAAAAAAATGAAATAGCTATCAGACTACTTTTAATCAGTTAGAAGCGTTTAGCTTCTAACTGAGGAAAATTCTGAAGGCTATTACCAAATTATTTCAGACTGAACAACAAGAAACAAATTATAGGGAACAGTTAACTGTTAATCTGGATATCACATCCGCGTTACATATAAGCACAAAACTCACATTTCATGGAGAAGGGTTCAGTGACCTTGCCGTAAGCGTAAAAAAATTGGGGGGCACGTGTCTAGTATGGCTGTAATAGCACTCGGGAGTCTGGAGAAATTCGACATTTTTAAGTCCAGCAAACTCTGCACCAGTCAGGGGTAAACATTGAAGTGATTTTCTGTTGTTTATAACTGGGGTTTGTGGGTTGCCTCATATTAGGATTTCATGGTATCTATACACCAGATCCCTTCAATCACTTGCTGCCACTGGCGAGGCCATTCGTGTGGGCACCAATTACGACTTTCCACGGTAGGTTCAGTTACACTTCTGATAGAGACTCACTGTCATTTATTAATATGGCTATCTAGTGGAGGAAGTTGAAGTGAAAAAAGTGCCAGTGTTTGGAAGGAGGAAAACTAGCTATGTGGGTTATTTAGCTACAGCTATGTTTACGATGCGGCATTGAGATGTGAAGATGTTTCATACCTTTTATCAACGAAGCCGCTAAACTGTACCGACCTCCATTGGTCTGGGAATATCAGCACCACACCGGTAAGGCATAATGGTATAATTTATGAGCTCCCTCATTAGGTTATGCTAGGTTAGGTTAGGTTATGCTAGATTAGATTAGGTTAGGTTATGCTAGGTTAGGTTAGTTTATGCTAACCTAACCTAGGTTAGGTTAGATTAGGTTAGGTTATTCCAGGTTAGGTTATGCTAGGTTAGGTGGTATGGTGAGAAACAGCAAGTCTGATAGTGTGTGTTGTATTATTCATTATTTACTTAGAAACCTTTGTAGAAGTAAGTGTGATGATGCTGGAGGTGTGTAGTGGGGAAATAGGTTAGGTACTAAGGCAGGTGTGGTGATGGTATGTGGTTGGGGCAGCAAGTGCCAGACATAATTTTGTGGTGGCGGTGGTGGAGGTGGTATGTGATTGTGTCAGTAGAATTTTGTAGTGCTGCGTGGTAGGAGCAGCAAGGGCCAGACAGGTGATGCAGCTGTAGTTAACTTGTATGAAGCCAGTGATTAAAAAGTTATAACTATAAGTTAACTTGTATGAAGCCAGCAATGGAAAAGGAATAATTATAAGTTGGGTACACTGATGGTTATGGATTAGTTAAAGTTAAAATTTCTTCAATATAATGACCAATATTACTCATGTTGCATTACTCTTGGCAAAAACTTATTGTTTCTTTGCAAGTTACTAAAGCTTTTGTAACTAACATTGTATTTTAAGCTGCTTTTAAGCATCATATATAATCTTTGTGCTTATTTGTTATAAAATAAGAAAATTTTTGTTGATATAAGTAACTTTTCAGCCTTCATGGAATTCCAGTGAACCATAGAACACAAGGTGTGTAGGGAGAGGGTCTTCAGAGATTGGCTTGATGCACTAGATGTTTACCTCACCATGAAATCCTGCATCTTGTAACTCCTTGGTAAGTAATCTTTCATTTGCTTCTGTGTATGCATTTTCACTTGATGTGTATGAAACTTCAAAACTAACTATTATGTTATTCAATTATCAAATTATATTACCAATTTACTTTTAGTGATAATGCATTACAAGATTGGTGCTAAAATTCTTTAGCAAAAATTTTGCAAGTAATTGTCAGCATACCAGTGTCACCTATGAAGTACTTTTTTTTTATTACACTATATTTTCATGTTTGTCTTCAGTAAATATAAAAGTTATTAAGCAGATTTATTTGAAAAACTAAATTATTTCTGTATAATATTAAGATTTTTCTTATGAGGCAGAAGATTAATCTTTATAAAAATTATATGGATTGGAAAGCAAGGTGAAGGTTAATTTCATGAACAAGAAATGGTATTAGAATAATGTGATGGTTAATTGTTTATGAACAAGATTTTTATTTTATTTTATTTATTTTTTTATTTTTTCCTGAATTAATCCTTTACAGGTGCTTCTATCATTCCAAATGATTCTAGTTATCCTCTGGAGCCCTTTTCTAATGATTCCTGAGCCAGCCAAGAAATTCAGGCAAGCATACCTAGAATGACCACACAAAGACATGTGGTGATACAGCAAACATATGGAACACCAGAATTCAGATTCTGCTGTTGGTATGAGTTAGGCAGCACCTTGCAGTACCACCCAGTTAAGTGCTCATAAAGCAGCTGTGTATGCAGTTACACAACATGTGCATCCAAAGAAGAATTCCCCTGAATGAGCCACTACTTGATGATGATGATGACTATAAAGCTTAAGAATAGAGAGGAAGCATCCAAGCTGGACTTGGCTCACTGCAGAGCTCTCAACAAAAATGTGTTTTCTTAGGCTTTCTCTCTCTCTCTCTCTCTCTCTCTCTCTCTCTCTCTCTCTCTCTCTCTCTCTCTCTCTCTCTCTCTCTCTCTTGATGTTTTATGCCCATTAAGGACAGCATCTAAGGAGATGACCTTGGCAGAAGAGCCTCCATGTCTTCCAGTTGAAATCTTCCTTCCTCACTTGTTCAAAGTGCTTTTTATCTCACATGCATGTACTACCTTAACATATCTTAACATCCAAGTGCCCTTCCAGTCTTTTTATGTGCTCATGTATACTTAAGTATTGTCAAAATAAAAGAGAAGTTTAGTTTATAGATTTACTTTCACCCAAAAAAAATTTTGCTTTATGTACTACACATAAAAAATATATAATACAAAGAAAAATAGTGAAAATCTTAAGAGCAACATGTTAATAATCTATTATCACATCTAAAAGAGAATAATCATACATTATACACAAACAAAATGTTTTTTGGAATTAATCTTGGCATCAATTTCTGCCAGAGAATTGGCTATAACTTCCATTACATTACAGTCATGGCTTCCATGCAGATGCTGAAAGTAGAGTTTGTTATGTCCAGTTGGCCATCCAACATATCCAATGAAGCCCTCGTGTTCCTTGTCTTGGTGAGGATGCCTTGTTAGATCTCTTGTCACAGGGGTTGGGGGATTAAGGTTAGGATTAATAGATTTTTTTTTTTCTTTTTTTTATTAAAAAATTTCATTAAATTTTAGGGAATTTATTTAAAGTGGGTACTGAATTACTTTTGCTTTGATTTAGTTTACTGTTCAATTTAGTTTTGATTTAGCTGTTGTTAATAGATATAGAAATACATGTATTAGATTAGCTACCACCAGTCATGGCTTTTGCCTAATAATTCTGACCTTGCTTTATAAGGTAGCCTTTTAGCTGGAGGTCTATAAGGCACTGGAAAAACTCCATGACAACCAGATTGAGTTTTGTTGATGTTTAGCTTCTAAATAACATATAAAGTTTTCAAATTATTTTTCTTACTTCTTATTTACAATGATATTTCTAAAAATGAATTCTGTCAACTTGGGGTTGTGGAACCTCCTATACTGGGAACAATGATAACTAATGAGCTCATAATAATAAATTTTAAATGAATCTGTTATAACAATTAATTGTTGCCTTAATTTTTGGTAAAAACATCCTATTTGTGTAGGTGTTACATTCAATTGTGTGTGTACCTTATCAAAGAACAATGTCCCTAATCCGTTTACATTCTAAATTTTGTTTCACCCTCCTCAAAAAAAAAAATAAATAAATAAATAAAAAATAACTAACTGGCAAAGAGAATTTTACATCCTTCTCTCTGTGGACAATGATGTCATTTAGTCTCTCACATAAATAATTAATACATATAGATACAAAACTGGTTCTTTTCATACGAACAACCCTTAAACAATCCAGGGTTTCGGGCCCTGACAAACATACCTGTGGGCAACAATGTCAGTTAGCCCCTGATGCCGAAATCTCGTGCCCATCATTATGTACTGGCTGCCTTACGTCCCAGGAATTAGTCCTCCAACTAAGGATAAGACATAATTTTGCAATATCCTTAATAGTTTAGACCCCTTCTACATTCACAAATTATTCTTGAACATTTTTGCTAATGGTCCCACATACTTCTGGATTCTAACACTGTCTAGTAATAATTTTTGATCTAAATATTAACAAAGAATTTCTCTCAAAATACATAATATTATCAGTTCTGGCATATTTCCTCTTAATCTACAATGTTTTGTGATAGGGATTTTTCATGTGACTGGCCCAGGAGAACCTAAGAATATGGCTATTTTCTAGCTGTCTTTTAAACCAAAGGATATTACTCTGGTCCATCTCCAAATATCAACAACTAATGTAACAATTTGTAGCTTACAGTTTCATTTAATTTTCTTGTTCTAAAATTTTACTGATTCCAAAAATATAAACAAAATTTTGTTTACATAACCAAGAAAAGTAAATTTTTATATTCATGACCATTCCTTTAGGCTATACAATTTATTTCATGGGGATTATTATTATTTGGATGGTATTGTCTTTTTTTTTTTTTTTTTTCTTACTGCTATTTTGACCCATGATACTCCAACATCTGAGGAACTGCTAGGCCTTCTGCCCTGGTTGCATGTCACCTGCTGGGACCAGCAGTAGGCAAGATGGCAAGTAGGCATGATGATGGTAATTGATATTGAGGGCTGGACAGGGAGAGTGCAGAGTGATGTGGGCTGTACTGCTGACAAAATATGGACAGTGGCTTTGCTGGCTTGGCTCTGGCTGAGGTGAGGACAGGAGGGATGATTCAGCCACAGCAGCAAGTGTGGCTGAATGACAGAGCAAAACATACTGTTCCATGTATGTTCTAAGTAACTCCATATCTTTTTTCTTCTCAGCAATTAATGCTCATCTGCATATGCAGATGTCTAATTTTTTTTTTTTTTCTATAAGAGTTACCGATCTAAAGGCATCTCAGGAGTGATCCCGAGCCATATTAATTTTTAAACACGTTAATTTTTAACTCGAACAGTACTATGGAAAACATAAAAGAAATAAAAGTTACTCATCAAATAAAGTATTTAGGAACAAAAATAACAAATAAGAGGAACTTTCTGCTTGAACATAAGAAAAAATACTATACAAGAAGCAAACAGATATGCAAACATGATACCATCCATCACAAGAAGAAGCTGCAATAAAATTCTCATAGGAACAATATATTGGGAAAGTGTTGTTCTACCACTAATAATGTTAGAGGGGAGAAGTGGTAAACTATACAAAGAAAGAAATAGATACAATACAAAAAATGGAAAACAGAGCATACAGATATGTAATGAATGCCCCAGTCTATACCCCAAACAGTGCAATGTGCAATAAGAGGAAAAATAAGAGCATCATCTCACACAGCAAGAGACATGAAGACCAAACTCAACTATATAAGACACATTATGCAAGGCAACAATACATTACTAAAAACAATCTTTGAAGATATAATGGAAACCTCGAAAGATCCATGGATAAAAACAGTTAAGACATATATGTTAGAAATAAATATAGATGTCAATAAAATAAGAGAAATGAGAAAAGAAGAGATAAGTAACAAAATCAAGGATTGGGACACAGAATGCTGGGAAGCAGAATTAGAAACTAAACACAGTTTAGCTATATACAGAAAGTATAAAAATTAAATAAAGACGGAGACAGCAATTTATAACACCTTACTACCTGACTTGCTGTTCAAGGCTACAACAAATATCCTGGAGTTAGGATGGAAGAGTTACCATAAAAATGAGGAAACAAGCTGTCCTCTATGTAACTACAATGAAGAAAACCTAGAACATTTTCTGCTATATTGCCCAAAACTACAAAACATCAGAAACACAACAAGACTCCTCCAACAACCCTAGCACACAAATATATTGGAAAAATTCTTTGATAAAGATAATAAATAACAAGAATATAAGAATATAATATCACTCTGGAAAAAAAGATCTATTTAATAAGACAAGCAGCAGCGACAGTAGAAAAAAATTTAGGGGTGCTGTCGCATGGGCAATACCCCAAAATACGAACTGAACAGAACTGTAGCATCAAGACCAAAATCAAGATCAAGGAACTAGTCTAGAAGACATAGAAACAGATTGGGTGAAGAGTGAGGGAGGAGTTATGCAAGGCTGTATATTGTCACCAACCTTTTTTAACTTGTATACAGAGGAGTTAGCAGCTAGAATGAGAAGAATGAATCTAGGGGTAAGTGTGGGGAATGATAAAGTATGTGTGCTTCTTTATGCAGATGATGTAGTTATGAGTGAATGAGCAGATGAGCTTCAAAGTTTGTTGGATGTTGTGGATGGGTATGGAAAAGATTTTGGAGTAAGATTTAACAGTGAGAAAAGCAAGGTAATGATTGTGAATATGTCAGAGGATAAAAGTAATGTGGTATGGAGACTTGGAGAGAATAAATTGAAACAGGTGCAAGAATACAAGTACTTAGGGATGTGGATGAGTCCTAGTGGGTGTGGAAAGGCAAAAAATGAAAAGATAAGTATGGTAAGCCAGTGGGTAGGTCAATTGGGAAGTGCAGCAAGGATGAGAGCAAGTAAGTGTGATGTGTTGAGAGAAGTGTGGAAGAGTGTGGCTGTGGCAAGTATTATGTATGGTATGTGTGTGACTGCATGGAATGAAAGTGAAATTGATAAGTTTGAGGTGGGCCAGAATAGAGTAGCAAGGATGGCACTGAGTGCATCAAGGTACACAGCAGTTGAAGCCTTGAGAGGTGATATGGGATGGAGCACCTTTAGGGAAAGACTCACAAAAGCCACACTTAGGTACAAGATTAGGCTTGAGAGAATGGATGATGCAAGAATAGCAAGGAAGGTGTTCCTGTGGAATGAAAGTCGAAGCAAATGGAGGAAGAGGTGCATGAGAACGACAGACAGGAGTGGATTACAAGTTGTGTGGGCGATGAGAATGGCTGGGTGGAATCAAAATGAGCGTGAATGGGTGATAACAAGAGGAGGCAGAGTGGAAGCTGAATGGGATGTGAGAAAATGGAATAATGGGATAGATAAAGAAGTTAAATGAGTCGGACTGAATGAATGAAAGAATGAGATGGAAAGAAAGAAGACCCTGTAATGGTACAAGGAGAAAGGGGCCCCGAGGTATGTAAGGTGGTATGATGGAAGCCTGGGGGTGGTGATCTCTTCCTAGCGAGAGCACAGTGTATGGATGTGAACGCAAGGAGTTAGAGATGGTCTGAGTCCTGCAACAAAGTGTGCCAGATGTGTTGTAGTGCTGGAAAAATAACTATGTATATTTCTACTTTTTTTTTTTTAGGCTAAGGCCCATGTAATGTGCGGGGATGACCAGAGTCTCAGTACCATGTGACTAACCCCCCCCCCCTTCCCCTCCTCTCCTCAGTGTCCTTTTGTCCTTGCTTTCCCCCCCCCACCTCTCAGCGTCACTGTGTTGACCACTTCTATAACAAATTTACCCCGTGAATAAACGTAATTTCTCCTGCTTGGCCAGGTTATAGAGGCGAATTTTTCACCTAATCCCAGAGAATGGGGAGCCCTTAATACGATAAAATTAATTCTATAATGGTAAGGTCTTAAGCCAGCTCAAACAAATCCCAGATAATTACGCCGCGCCAATGAGGTTGACGAATCTAATAAGTCTTCTTTGCTTCGCCGTCCTCTTACCCCTGTTGCTACGCAAGCCAGGAAGAGATACCAGACTTTGACTAATTCCCCAATTGATTTCAAAAGTCCATTGAATTAAACTTCTTAAAGTAACAACTATAAAGTAAACAGTAACTTAATTATTCATATTTTTCATCCCTGAACTCACAACCTAGTCGCTCCCCCCACTAAAAACAAAATTATAACTCTTAATAAATTTCCCCATTGGAAACCTTTATCCTTAGTTTCCCAAAATTTCCTCACAAGCAAAGCCAGACCCTCTCGGATTCTCCTCAGGTGAGCATGCAGTCTGATAATCTCCTCCTCCATTCCTGTAATATTAAGTAAGTGTTTGTTTAACAATAATTTTACTAAAGCCAGACCCTCTCGGATTCTCCTCAGACCCTCTTGGATTCCCCTCAGATATTCCTGTTGATAAACTATTTCTGAGTGGATAGATATTCGCATTTTTTCGTTTTTTTTTTTTTTTTTTTTTTTGTTGGTTTTCTCCACGTGACTAGTGAAACCACCTGGTTCGAGATCACCGTGTGAGACTGTCCTCAGGTCTATACGTACTTTTTTGGTTATATTTGTTATTTATTTATTTATTCTCTGGTCTCCCCCGCAATTCAGTAGTCGCGAAAATATCTCCATCATAGTTTTTATGTAACTGAAGAGTACGCTACCATTTATTTTGTATTTCTGAATTATGTAACTGAAGAGTACGCTACCATTTATTTTGTATTTCTGAATTCCTTTCTTATTATTATTATTTTTTGGATTATTCCATTATCAATTAAAAATCTATAAAAGTGTCAATATTTGTATTTCTTTTAAACCAGTGATAGGATTGTGATTATCGTCTGCCACAAGGGAATTTTTTTTTCCGTGGGCACTAAACTGGTGGCAGCGGTGGGATTTATTTCGCGACTAACCGAAAGAGGTGGAGACTGGAAATAAGTGGATGAATGGGGAAATGTGCCTGGGGGGTGTGTATAGACCTGAAGGACATAATTGCAGGCAGTGGTGGCTACCGATATGTGTTGACTATCGTAGATCACTTTAGCCGATTTGTGAAGTTCTATCCACTGAAAAACAAACTATCAGAGGGAATTGTAGAGGCGCTGCAGCAGTACATTACTGACTTCGGGACTCCTCACTTCATCGTCCTGGACAATGGGGGCGAGTTCACCTCCCAGATCTTCCAACAATTCTGCCAGCAACACCTCATCACCCTCTGTTACACCACTCCCTACCACCCGCAAGGGAACGCCATCACCGAACGACTCCATCGCACGCTCAAATCCATCTTGGCTTCCATGTGCCGAGGTTACCCGCTACGGTGGCCTTGCCTACTCCCTGTGTGTCAGGCCACTATGAATGCCGCCGTCCATACCAGTATCACCCAACAACCTTTCTTCGCGTTTTTCTCCCGGCATGCGCCCCGAGTGGTGGGTGCCAGGCTACCCGCAGTTGATGGTGACGAGCAAGACGTGGATGTGGTCCGTCGGCTGATCCGGGAAACACACGAGAAAATTACTTGGAAATACCGTAATGCGGCCAACAGGAAACGCAAGGAGCAGAAGGTAGACATTGGGGCGTTGGTGTGGGTGAAGCGAGAAACTACAGAGTCAGGAGTGTGTAAGAAACTGTTTGTTCATTGGGACGGCCCATATAAGGTGGTGGAAGTTTTAAGAGGAGGCGGTGGTTATGTGGTGAAAGACCCTTTCTCGGGAAAGATGGTGCAAAGAGCGGCAGAAAAGATCAAACAGTTTCACAATGAGGAAGAGTACGTAGTTGCGGCTCAAGACACAGTGTTCCAACCTGATATAGAAACTGAAGTGTTACCGCCTAGAGTGCGTAACCATCCCAGACGCTATATTGAGGAATGTTAATGTCGCTGGAAGAACGGTATTGAAAAGAGCAGAGTGCTTGGGGTAAATAGAGTCCTCCCCCTTACTTTTGCATGGTCTGGCTGGACTGGTTGTAATGAATCGTGGTATGACGGGTATGTGTACTATGTGAGAGGTGATGTAAGAATTTGAGAAGGAATAAGGAACCACTTTAATTCGCAGACTACTACTGCACTCGACAACCCGTTCGGGCCATACTGTGGTGGATTACTTCAGGACGTGGCGAGCACTTCGCGTAATCATCTGTAGTATCTCGTGGTGTGAGTGAATGTGTGGATGAGTAAATGACTGTTCGAGTGGAAGGAACCGAGTACTGGGGTGGCCGAATCTCGTTTCAGAGAGTGACGGAGTGACTTAAGGTTAATTCCTCATACCACAGGAGGTCAAGAGGCTGGTTGGGGTGGAATTTCTTTTCTTCCTTGAGATGAGAGAAAGAGCCGAGTTATGTCTCCAAGGGACATTGTGGTGATATGGCCCACAAGCCATTGTATGGGAGAGAATGTCAGAGTTATTTCCCGACAGCGATCACGTGCAGTTCGTCAGCCTGGCTTGGTTGTGTGGTGGTGAGGGGAGGTTCTAATTACTCGGATGTGAAGGTGTTATTTTATTTTTTTTGGTAAGGAGAAAAGAGAGGTGAAAAATTCTAGAACGGATGAAAGGCTCGTGTAGTGCTGGAAAAATAACTATGTATATTTCTACTTTTTTTTTTTTAGGCTAAGGCCCATGTAATGTGCGGGGATGACCAGAGTCTCAGTACCATGTGACTAACCGCCCCCCCTTCCCCTCCTAATCCTCAGTGTCCTTTTGTCCTTGCTTTCCCCCCCCCCTCTCAGCGTCACTGTGTTGACCACTTCTATAACAAATTTACCCCGTGAATAAACGTAATTTCTCCTGCTTGGCCAGGTTATAGAGGCGAATTTTTCACCTAATCCCAGAGAATGGGGAGCCCTTAATACGATAAAATTAATTCTATAATGGTAAGGTCTTAAGCCAGCTCAAACAAATCCCAGATAATTACGCCGCGCCAATGAGGTTGACGAATCTAATAAGTCTTCTTTGCTTCGCCGTCCTCTTACCCCTGTTGCTACGCAAGCCAGGAAGAGATACCAGACTTTGACTAATTCCCCAATTGATTTCAAAAGTCCATTGAATTAAACTTCTTAAAGTAACAACTATAAAGTAAACAGTAACTTAATTATTCATATTTTTCATCCCTGAACTCACAACCTAGTCGCTCCCCCCACTAAAAACAAAATTATAACTCTAATAAATTTCCCCATTGGAAACCTTTATCCTTAGTTTCCCGCCGATTTCCTCACAAGCAAAGCCAGACCCTCTCGGATTCTCCTCAGGTGAGCATGCAGTCTGATAATCTCCTCCTCCATTCCTGTAATATTAAGTAAGTGTTTGTTTAACAATAATTTTACTAAAGCCAGACCCTCTCGGATTCTCCTCAGACCCTCTTGGATTCCCCTCAGATATTCCTGTTGATAAACTATTTCTGAGTGGATAGATATTCGCATTTTTTCGTTTTTTTTTTTTTTTTTTTGTTGGTTTTCTCCACGTGACTAGTGAAACCACCTGGTTCGAGATCACCGTGTGAGACTGTCCTCAGGTCTATACATACTTTTTGGTTATATTTGTTATTTATTTATTTATTCTCTGGTCTCCCCCGCAATTCAGTAGTCGCGAAAATATCTCCATCATAGTTTTTATGTAACTGAAGAGTACGCTACCATTTATTTTGTATTTCTGAATTATGTAACTGAAGAGTACGCTACCATTTATTTTGTATTTCTGAATTCCTTTCTTATTATTATTATTTTTCGGATTATTCCATTATCAATTAAAAATCTATAAAAGTGTCAATATTTGTATTTCTTTTAAACCAGTGATAGGATTGTGATTATCGTCTGCCACAAGGGAATTTTTTTTTCCGTGGGCACTAAAGTGTGACATGGGAAAAGATGAGACGATGGAACATGTGATGCTGGAGTGTGTGAAGTATGCCAGAGAGAGGAATGAGATGATGCAAATGATACTGGATGAGTTAGGGCATGATAGGAATGAAAGAGTGGAGAAGACAGGAAAGGAGTGGTGTTGCTGGGACTGTTTAGAGAGGCGAATGAAATGATTGAGGCGGTGAAAGAGTTTTTGGAGAGAATGTGGTGTGCCAGATGTAAGAACAATTAGTGTAGAGGATGCTGTTCGTTTTTTTTTTTTTTTCTTCCCTTCTACAGGAGTTGCCTATCCAAAGGCCTGGCTTAGGAGTCATCCCGAGCCACCTGTACCATCAAGATCAAGATCGCAACAGCAATCAAAGGGTTCTGGGAAGAAGTAGGTGGGGTAGGTGAGATGTTTAGTGTGAGAGAAGAATGTGTAACACTGGAAAGGAAGAATGCAGATGAACTGGATGAAAGAATCAGTAGGGATGAAGTGGAGAGGTGTGTGAGAAGGCAGAAGAATGGCAAGGCAGCAGGTCCAGATGACATACCCTATGAGTTCTACAAGAATGGTGGGGAGGTAGTGATAGACAGAATGACTGAGTTATTCAACCGAGTGTGGGATGAAGAGAGAGTGCCAAGAAAGTGGAATGAGAGCCGAGTGTGTCTGTTGCATAAGGGAGGATTTAAGAGTAAGAATGAGCTGAAGAACTACAGGCCAATTGCATTAGTGAATACAGTAGGTAAAGTTTTCAGTGCAGTGTTGAATGAGAGACTGTGTAAATGGATTGAGAGAGCTGGAGTGCTGGGTGAAGAACAGAATGGTTTTCGTAGGGACAGGAGAGCTGAGGACAATATGTTTGTGGTGAATGAAATGATTGAGAAGAAAAAGAAGGATGGGGGTAAATTGTACCTAGGTTTTTTGGATATAGAGAAAGCTTATGATAGAGTGAACAGAGAAATGTTAGGTAGAGTCTTAGAAAAGATTGGATTGAGTGCAAAGATAGTTAACGTAGTGCAAAGTATGTATGTGGACACAAGAGCTAGATACAGGCTAGGAGACATAGAAACAGACTGGGTGAAGAGTGAGAGAGGAGTTAGGCAGGGCTGTATATTGTCACCAACCCTTTTTAGCCTGTATACAGAGGAGCTAGCAGCCAGGATGAGAAGAATGAATGTAGGGGTAAGTGTGGGGAATGATAAAGTATGTGTGCTCCTTTATGCAGATGATGTAGTTGCTCGAGTGAATCGGCAGATGAGCTTCAAAGTTTGTTGGATGTAGTGGATGGCTATGGTAAAGACTTTGGAGTAAGGTTTAGCAGTGAGAAAAGCAAAGTAATGATTGTGAATAGGTCAGAGGATGAAAGCAATGTGGTATGGAGACTTGGAGAGAATGAGTTGAGACAGGTGCAAGAATACAAGTACTTAGGGATGTGGATGAGTCCTAGTGGGTGTGCAAAGGCAAAGAATGAAAAGATAAGTATGCTAAACCAGTGGGTAGGTCGATTGGGAAGCGCGGCAAGGATGAGAGCAAGTAAGTATGATGTGTTGAGAGAAGTGTGGAAGAGTGTGGCTGTGCCATGTATAATGTATGGTATGGATGTGATTGCATGGAATGAAAGTGAAATTGATAAGTTAGAAGTGGGCCAGAATAGAGTAGCAAGGATGGCACTGAGTGCACCGAGGTGCACAGCAGTTGAAGCCTTGAGAGGTGACATGGGATGGAGCACCTTCAGAGAAAGACTGACAAAAGCCACACTTAGGTACAAGATTAGGCTTGAGAGAATGGATGATGCAAGAATAGCAAGGAAGGTGTACCTGTGAAATGAAAGTGGAAGCAAATGGAGGAAGAGATGCATGAGAATGACAGACAGGAATGGATTGCAAGTTGTGTGGGCGATAAGAATGGCTGGTAGGAATCAAAATGAGCGTGAATGGGTGGTAACAAGAGGAGGAAGAGTGGGAGACGAATGGGATGTGAGAAAATGGAAGAATGAGATAGACAAAGAAGTGAAATGTGTGGGACTGAATGAATGGAAGAATGAGATGGAAAGAAAGAAGACCCTGGAATGGTACAAGGAGAAAGAGGCCCCGAGGTATGAAAGGTGGTATGATGGAAGCCTGGGCGGTGATCTTCTCTTCGGAGCGAGGGCACAGTGTATGGATGTGAATGCAAGGAGTTACAGGTGGTCTGAGTCCCGCAGCAAAGTGTGCCAGATGTGTGACATGGGAGAGGATGAGACGGTGGAACATGTGGTGCTGGAGTGTGTGCAGTATGCCAGAGACAGGAATGAGATGATGCAAGTGATACTGACTGAGTTAGGGCATGATAGGAATGAAAGAGTGGAGAAGACAGGAAAGGAATGGATGGTGTTGTTGCTGGGACTGTGTAGAGAGGCGAATGAAAGGATGATTGAGGCGGTGAAAGAGTTTCTGGAGAGAATGTGGCGTGCCAGGTGTATGAACAATTAGGATAGAGGATGCTGTTCGTTTCTCTTTTTTTTCCCCCCTTTCTACAGGAGTTGCCGATCCAAAGGCCTGGCTCAGGAGTGATCCTGTGCCACCTGTACCATCAAGATCAAGATCAATTGCCACCCCTTTAGTGAAAAAGTAGATGACGGTTCTGACTTCACTTCCATTTATTTGTGCACTTTCACGTTTTGGTAAGCTTTCATTCATTGCATCATTATGGTATATACAGTTTCAACACAACTATTTGCGTTTGTGAAGAAGACAAAGCCGTAAAGCTCTTTTTCCAGGACCCTGAATGTATGTTTGGGTGTCTTCCTGCCTCTGTCTTACTTGTCACTCACCGTCACGACCAAACACAATAAAGACACACCCATTACACGAATAGCGGTGAAACGCTAAATATGTTGTTGTCGGTAAAAAAAAAAATGTCGTTATGGCTTTGCTTTAACAATAATCATCACCGATCCCATTTTTAGATAAACTGCTCTGATAGATTTCAACGTAAGCAAACTTGTTAGGGTCAATTTATATCAGTGTACCCGTATAACATTTTCGGACGAAATTGCATTTTTCTGGTAGATTTTAATGTGCTTCGAATGAATCCATGAAGTTTCTATTGCAAATCAGCCTTTTTTAATACCTCCACACATGTAAATCAATGTTTTGAGATGAAAACAAGCAGAGATTCATCCATAAAGCACCAAGGGAAATCAGGAAAATGTAGTTTCGTCTTCACGCATGACACTGAAAAAAAGGGAGCTTAACTAAAACTAACTTAACTAAACCTAACCTAACTAAACTAATCTAACCTAACCTAGCCTAACTAAACCTAACCTAACTAAACCTAACGGAACCTAATCTAACTAAACCTAACCTAACCTGCCTTATTGGTCCTCTGGTAATTCCTCATCACTGGAATCCTCATTGGGAAGAACTGAAGGTGGTTAAGCTTTGTTATTGCTGTGAAATTTTCTTATTGCCTCAAAGTAATTGCATTCACAGCCACTGCTCTGAGCCATCTTCCAAGATTGACTCATAATCAGGCTCTTCTCTCCCACCTTGCAGAATACAACCTACCTATTGGCTGTTTTTTATTAATATTTTTTGATTGGCCTAGACATTGTTTCTAACATGTGCTAATGAAATCCCCTCCTCTAACCTCCTTCCTCCTGTCCTTCACTCCCCTTCCTCCTGACACTGCCTGCAGACCATCACAGCACAAGGTAAGTTGGGTACGTGGAGGAAACAATAAATTTGATGAAAAAAAAATGTCTCAGGAATGAACAATTTGCAGTGATAAAGATATACACTACTGTAATATTATGTGATCCAAGTATTTCACTAAGAAGGAAATAAGTTTTCATGTACATTTGGTCCTTATTTATGAAAACTGATGATTTCCAAGGAAAATGCAAAGCATATGAAAAAAATAAATAATATATATATATATATATATATATATATATATATATATATATATATATATATATATATATATATATATATATATATATATATATATATATATATACATATATATATATATATATATATATATATATATATATATATATATATATATATATATATATATATATATATATATATATATCCACTGTAATGAGGATAATTGCAAATTGTTGACCCATAGCATGTTTTGACGACCTGCATGTTAAGGACTGGCGTCAAGCTGCCCTGTAGTGCATACCACCTTTCTGGGTTTGATGTCATTTTGTCAGGTTAGATCATGTAGCGACAGTCAAAGTTGTCCAAAAATCCACCCGTGTTGGTGATCATCTTGACCTGATCAATGTAGGTGTTGGATGTGTATTTCTGTGAGTGACCTAACCAAAACTCTGTCCACACTAGTGGGCAAAACCTATGGGCACACAGAAACTGACATTCACACACCAATGCCTGCCTGGCCCAGTCAGAGTAGAGCAGCTATTTAGCTAGGCAATGTATCTGTTTAATGTAATCAAGAAGACTGTCTGGTATGACATGTGAACCAAGAAGGACCACAAGAAGCTGTTACTGTGCACCATAATACTTTCTCTGTCCCTGAAAAAGAAAAAGGACAAAATGGAGATAGGAAGTAGTGGAAAGGCTGGCTCTGTATATGTCTATTTTCACTTACCATAGTCATGGGTGTTGCTGATAAAATTCAAATTAGGTGAAGGATTGCACTTCCTGACCACTGATTCTTGCTGGGTGAAGGGTTAGACATGATCTGGTGTAGATGTAGTGTAAATCCCTGACAAACTGACAGTCACGGTTCCAAATCTCCCTTTGTAACTCCGTAAGTCTGGCAGTGATGCACTGCTGGGCGGGATGGCCAGTGCCAGGTGAAATCGCTCAACTACCATCATGGGCAGTTTACTTGCCTGCCCACAGGCAAAGATGGAGAAAATGCCAGTGGGCAAACAACTTACTTTTGCCTGTGTGCATTGCCCTCTAGTTTGAATAGAGCCTAATGCTTGATTCCTAGCAGAAACCTCTCATGGATGATTTATCTGGCTTTCAGACTAATTTGTGATTGTTTCCTTGATTCTCTGTCATGCCCCCTTTATCCATCCCTATGGTTCACTTTTCCTGTAAATACAACCCAATCAAAATTTATCCAGGTTTACCACAAAATTACTACTTACACACTTTCCTTGTACTGAGGCAAAAAATTTATTTCATTGGCTTTGGGATTTTCCTTAAAATAAATACAGATACCTCATCCCTTCTCTGATAGATTATGAAATGGGTGGGCATAACCATTCAGAAGAACTCCCATCAATGAGTGTTGATGCATAACTGGGTTTCACTTCAGTTATTGCAGTAATATTAAGCTTATATTCTTCAGAAAGTAACTCAGTTTCTTCCTTTTTGTTAGCAAGAATATCAACATTGCTATATAAACAAGAAAAGTTACCCAAAGAATTATAAACAAACTTCACAAATCTCCAGAAATCATGTTATTCTCTGGATTGCCATAATGAATGACCTTATCTTTTACCTCTTACTGTACGGTTTATCTTCCTTCACTTAAAAATCTTTCTTACACACTTTCCCTTTTTAATATAGCAAGTAAAATCTTCATTGTGTTTTTTGTTTTAACTATGCTCATAGAATATTGTCATCTTTGTGTTGCTTACTTGTACCAGGAGGAGGCAGTAGGCATGTGCGGAAACGATAATTACTCCCAGTGAAGTCTAAAGCACTGAATCAGGGAGTGTTGTGAACTTCATTAAACCCAACTGTGACCTCAATGAATGTTTCTCTTTGTGTCTCACAATACAAGGGGGCAGTCACAGCCTGCTCTCAAAAGACAACTCTCTTCCTTCACACAAAACTACAAGCACCCAATTACACACATAACCTTCACTTAAAATTCAAAATTAACATGGTGACTCCTACACCAGCCTCAGAGTCCCAAGATGGGGAAGGGACCATAAATGTCCCCAGGTTGGACTGCTCTTCTGGTATTGACCCTAAGTGTCTTGGCACCCCCCCCTCAACTTTTTCTTCATTATCTTCTGCAACATTCGAAGTCTTAGATCTAATTTTCAGTCTGTAGAACACCACCTCTCCTCTACTAAACCTCCTCATCTTTTGCTCACTGAAACACAGATGTCTGAGGCAACTGACAGTAGCCCCTTTTCTGTTCCCTTCTTTTTTTTTTCTGCCCTCATTTTCCATCCAAACCTGGATGTTTCATTTATGTGTGCAGTGACTTAAGCTGCTCTTGTGCCCATGCTCTTCAATCTTCCAGGTTTTCCACCATCTGGCTACAACTACAGAGTCACTCTCAAACTAAATTTGTCCGTGCTGTATACCACTCACCTAATTTCTCTGACTATAAAAGATTCTTTGACTATTTAACTTCCAAAATGGAGCACATTCTGATTCTCTTCCTTTTTGTGGAGATCTCCATTCTCGGAGACTTCAGTGTTCATCACCACCTTTGGCTTTCCTCTCCCTTCACTGACCATCCTGGTGAACCAGCCTTCAACTTTGCTATCCTCCACGACCTAGAACAATTGGTGCAACACCTTATTCGTATTCCTGGCTGTCTTGGAGATACATCCAGCATTCTTGACCTTCTAACCTCTAATCCTTCTGCTTATGCTGTCACCCTCTCTTCTCTGTTGGGCTCCTTCGATCACAATCTTGTATCTGTATCTTGTCCTGTCACTCCAATCCCTCCTCAGGATCCCCCTAAGCAGAGGTGCCTCTGCTATTTAGGATGACCTGAGGAGTATTTTGCTGGTCTTCCTTGGAATGACTACTATTTTCATGAAAGAGACTCGTATCTGTGTGCTGAGCGCATAACAGTGGTGATAATGTTTGCCATGGAGGCGTACATTCCCCACTCTTTTTTTTTTTTTTTTTTTTTTTTTTGACCTAAACCTTCCAAAACTTGGTTTAACACAGCCTGTTCTCATGCTATATATGATAGAGAGGTGGCCCACAAAAGGTACTTGAGCCTTCCATCACCAGAATCTCATGCCCTTTATATTTCTGCCCGGAACCATGCCAAAAACTCCTTCATTAATAGAAAGTGTCAAAGTCTTTCAAGATCTAACTCCCTCATGACTTCTGGCATCTAGCCAAAAATATCTCCAATAACTTTACTTCTTTTTTTCCTCCTTTATTTCAACCAGCTGGCACCACTGCTATCACATCTATCTCAAAAGTTGAACTCTTTGCTCAAACCTTTGCTAAAAACTCTAACCTGCATGATTCAGGGCTTGTGCCTCCCTCTCCTCCTCCTGACTACTTCATGCTAAATATTAAAATTCTTCGCAATGATGTTTTCCATGCCCTCGCTGGCATGAATCCTCGGAAGACTTATGGAGCTGATGGGGTCCCTCCTATTGTTCTCAAGAAACTATGAAGTCAAACTCTTTCAACTTGGTCTGTCAACATCTACCTTTCCCCTCTTGCTGGAAGTTTGCCTACATTCAGCCTGTTTCTAAAAAGGGTGACTGTTCTAATCCCTCAAACTACCAATTTATTGCTTTAATTTCCTGCTTATCTAAAGTTTTTGAATCTATCCTCAACAGGAAGATTCTTAAACATCTATCACTTCACCACCTTCTATCTGGTCGCCAGTATGGGTTCCATGAAGGCCGCTCTACTGGTAATCTGGCTTTCCTTACTGAGTTGGTCATCCTCTTTTAGAGATTTTGGTAAAACTTTTGCTGTTGCCTTGGATATATCAAAATCTCTTGATAGAGTCTGGCACAAAGCTTTGATTTCCAAACTACCCTCCTACGGCTTCTATCCTTCTCTCTGTAACTTTATCTCTATTTCCTTTTTGACCATTCTATTACTGCTGTGGTAGACAGTCACTGTTCTTCTAAATCTATTAACAGTGGTGTTCTTCAGGATTCTGTCCTGTCACCTGCTCTCTTCTTATTATTCATCAACAATCTTCTAAACCAAACTTCTTGTCTACTCTTACGCTGATGATACTACCCTGCACTTTTCCACGTCTTTTCATAGATGTCCAACCCTTCAGGAGGTAAACATTTCATGCTGGAAAGCCACAGAATGCTTGACTTCTGATCTTTCTAAAATTTCTTATTGGTGCAGAGCAAACTTGGTATTGTTCTGTGCCTCAAAAAATCAATTCCTCCATCTATTAACTCGACACAGCCTTCCGGACAACTATCCCCTCTTCTTCAAAGACACTCAACTGGCCCCCCCTCTTCTACTCTGAATACCCTCAGTCTCTCCTTTTCTTATAATCTAAACTGGAAACTTCATATTTCATCTCTAGCTAAAACATCTTCTATGAATTTAGGCATTCTGAGATGTCTCCACTCCCCCCAGCTGCTAAAACTGTACAAGGTCCTTATCTGCCCATGTATGGAGTATGCCTCACATATCAGAGGGTTCCACTCATACTGGTCTTTTAGACAGGATGGAATCAAAAGTTTTTGGTCTCATCAACTCCCATCCTCTAACTGACTGTCTTCAGCCTCTTTCTCATCGCTGCAATGTTGCATCTCTAACTATCTTCTACCTCTATTTTTATGCTAACTGCTCTTCTAGTCTTCCTAACTGTATGCCTACCCTCCTCCTGCAGCCTTGCTGCACAAGACTTTCTTCTTTCTCCCACTCCTATTCTGTCCACCTCTTTAATGCAAAGAGTTAATCAGTATTCTTAATGGGGTCCCTCCTATTGTTCTCCAAAACTGTGCTTCCGTGCTTGCACCTTACCTAGTCAAACTCTTTTAGCTCTGTCTGTCAACATTTACCTTTCCTTCTTGCTGGAAGTTTGCCTACATTCAACCTGTTCCTAAAAAGGGTGACCATTCTAATCCCTCAAACTACCATCCTATTGCTTTAATTTCCTGCCTGTCTAAAGTTTTTGAATCTATCCTCAACAGGAAGATTCTGAAACATCTATCACTTCACAACCTTCTATCTGATCGCCAGTATGGATTCCGTCAAGGCCACTCTACTGGTGATCTTCTGGCTTTCCTTATTGAGTCTTGGTCATCCTCTTTTAGAGATTTTGGTGAAACTTTTGCTGTTGCCTTGGACATATCAAAAGCTTTTGATAGAGTCTGGCACAAAGCTTTGATTTCCAAACTACCCTCCTACTGTTTCTATCCTTCTCTCTGTAATTTCATCTCAAGTTTCCTTTCTGACCGTTCTATTGCTGCTGTGGTAGACAGTCACTGTTCTTCTCCTAAATCTATTAACAGTGGTGTTCCTCAGGGTTCTGTCCTGTCACCCACTCTCTTCTTATTATTCATTAATGATCTTCTAAACCAAACTTCTTGTCCTATCCACTCCTACGCTGATGATACCACGCTGCACTTTTCCACATCTTTTCATAGACTTCCAACCCTTCAGGATGTAAACATTTCATGCAGGGAAGCCACAGTACGCTTGACTTCTGATCTTTCTAGAATTTCTGATTGGGGCAGAGCAAACTTGGTATTGTTCAATGCCTCAAAAACTCAATTCCTCCATCTATCAACTCGACACAACCTTCCAGACAACTATCCCCTCTTCTTCAATGACACTCAGCAGTCCCCCTCTTCTACATTGAACATCCTCAGTCTGTCCTTTACTTATAATCTGAACTGGAAACCTCACATCTCATCTCTACCTGAAACAGCATCTATGAAGAAGCTGAGATGTTCTGAGACGTCTCCGCCAGTTTTTCTCACCCCCCAGCTGCTAACTCTGTACAAGGGCCTTATCTGTCCATGTATGGAGTATGCTTCACATGTCTGGGCAGGGTTCCACTCACACTGCTCTTCTAGACAGGGTGGAATCAAAAGCTTTTCGTCTCATCAACTCCTCTCCTCTAACTGACTGTCTTCAGCCTCTCTCTCACTGCCGCAATGTTGCATATCTAGCTGTCTTCTACCACTATTTTCATGCTAACTGCTCTTCTGATATTGCTAACTGCATGCCTCCCCTCCTCCTGCGGCCTCGCTGCACAAGACGTTCTTCTTTCTCTCACCCCTATTCTGTCCACCCGTCTAATGCAAGAGTTAACCAGTATTCTCAATCGTTCATCCCTTTCTCTGGAACTCCCTGCCTGCTTCTGTATTTCCACCTTCCTATGACTTGAATTCCTTCAAGAGGGAGGTTTCAATACACTTATTCATCAATTTTTGACCACTGCTTTGACCCTTTTATGGGACTGGCATTCCAGTGGGCATATTTTTTTTATTGGATTTTTGTTGCCCTTGGTCAGTGTCCTTCCTACATAAAAAAAAAACAAAAAAACATCTCTTTCCCTAGTAAATTCTAGAACTCCGTGCCTGTTTCTGTATTTCCACCTTCCTATGACTTGAACTCCTTCAAGAGGGAGGTTTCAAGACATTATCCTTCAATTTTTGACCACTACTTCAGACCCCATTCAGGGACCGGCATCTCTGGGCGTT
The DNA here is from genome assembly GCF_035594125.1 of Scylla paramamosain. Classification (NCBI taxonomy): domain Eukaryota; kingdom Metazoa; phylum Arthropoda; class Malacostraca; order Decapoda; family Portunidae; genus Scylla; species Scylla paramamosain. The sequence goes on from NC_087182.1 coordinate 10,378,300, forward strand.
TTTTTTTTTTTTTTTTTTTTTTTTTAATGATTAGACTTTTGTTACCCTTGGTTGGTGTCCCTCCTACATAAAAAAAAAGAAAACAAAATCTGAGGCAATCATAATTCTTCTCATATTTCTGACCTTGCATTTTTCAAATTCTTTCCCACAATAAGTGTGCTATATTTTTCTTTTGCATCTCTTAAGTTAACCAATAGTTGTTGTGGTCTCCCATTTTCTATTCTTCCTATGCTAGTTACATATTCTATATGAATGTCTTCTATTTTCAGTTCATTTGAAATATTTTGATGCACATATCCCTGTCATCTCTGTCTCCCATCATAGTCAGGATTACATGACTCCTTTACATTGAATATGATTAGGTTATTTTTCTCCACCTGATCTTGTTCTTTAATTTTCTCAGTTATCTTTTTAACACTTTCGCCATGCTTGCTTATAACCTTCTTTTTCATTAACTACATGCTCCAGCCTTTCTACTTCCAGAACATTTATTCTCTCCTCTGTTTGCTTCTTTTCATGCAATTCTTATTTTAAATGACTCCACATGTTCTCAATTTCTTCCTTGTATGATTTTTTCTTTAAACTGCATCTCATTTTTTTACTCCTCAGACATATCCATTTCTTTCCACTAGCACTTTATTATTTTCATCATCTGCTCCTTTTCTACCTTACTTTTCATCTGTGCTTGCATCTCATCTATTTTATAGTTTACTTTCTTGATTTCATAATTTAAAATGTCAAATTTCTTTTAAGAGGGGCAACAGTACTCATCATCTGCTTGCTGACAGCCTTATACACTAAGCAGTACCAAGTCAAGTCATCCTCTAGATTTATGGCAACACTGAGGATCTTATATTTAGTACTTGAAATACCTTGGCATCTTGGATCTTATATTTAATACTTGAAATACCTTGGCACTCAGCATGGAACCAGGTGTTGCATAAGTCACATAACAAGCCTTCTTCACCATCTTTTACCTTTTTCTCCACCTCTTCCCACTTTGACAAACTTCATCTGGTATGTTTACTTCATCAGCTGATCCACTTTCTGTCATTGCCTTCTTTTATCACACTGTATATCTATATACCCCAATATCAAAATCAACCACAATGTTAAAAGTATTCTGTTGGCTGGTTAGTCTATGACAGCTTGACTCTCATGAGTACAATATCACGTTATCACATAAATGATGCCACAGCTGTGACACATACCCAGTGTCTACCACTTTACCTCTAATCATTCACCAGTATTAGCCAAGATCTTACTAAATGTTTGTATCAGGGGTCACATGGGTAGCTGAAACAGTGAGTAGCTGATGTATTTGCTGTAGTCAAAAACAGTGAGCAAAGTAGAGGCAGGGTGAAGTGGGGCATAGAAAAGAATAAGATGATTATGTCATTATGTTAGAGGAAAAACAAATCATGCACTAGATGGCACTTTAATGGGTTCATCAAAGGATATCCCAGATATATAGGATCCATTCTCTTCCATTCAACCTGGTAGGTTGAATGGAAGAGAGAGAGAGAGAGAGAGAGAGAGAGAGAGAGTGCTGTTTTTCCTAATGAAATGGGGGATAGGCAGAAATTTAAGTGAGGAGGACTCGTGGATGGAAAGCAAGAAAGTGGTTTGGTTGTCATTATGGTTATGCCACTGCCACCACCCTGACTACCCACAGTAATAGTACTGAGCATGTTGTTACTGCTGCCTCCACCACTCCACCTGCCATGTTGCCACCACCAACACTGACATCTGCAGTGATAGTATTCAGCTTTGTGTGTAAACAGTGGCTTTATTCACTAACTTTTTGGTGTTTTATGAATTCCTTTGTATTAGTTACCTTTAGTTATATACATAAAAAAAATAGTGTAGGTAAAGTCTGAAAATGTTTGGTATAAATTTTTTTTCGAGAGTAATTTTTTGCCATTACTTTCATTATAACTTTACCCAAATCTTGTCTGATGTGGGCTGTTAATGAAACTGTAATTGTAGGTTATAGAAGTTGCAAGTGCTAAAATAGAGTGGTGTCTTGACTTATGAGTGCACCAACTTATGAGTTTTCTGAGTTATGAGCAGTTTTTCAGTTGATTTTTTTTGCTTTGAGTTATGAGCCAGAATCTGAGTTACAAGCGAGCTTCAGATATACCGCTACTAGTTGGTACAGCGAATGCTACAACATTCACCCAGCATTCCTTGTCCCACATGTTAATTCACACACAAAATTTAAAAACCGAAAAATAATATATATATATATATATATATATATATATATATATATATATATATATATATATATATATATATATATATATATATATATATATATATATATATATATATATATATATATATATATATATATATATATATATATATATATATATATATATATATATATATATATATATATATATATATATATATATATATATGTAATGAACCCCCAGTTTTTCGCAGGGTTACATCCCAAAGGCACTCGCAAAGTACTAAAATCCATGTTATGTGGACTGTGGTTCAGAAAGAAGAAGAAAACTAATTAAACCACTCATCTCTCCTTGCGGCAGTAATGGTGATTAACTGCCAACTCAGTAAATTAGGAACATGCACTGTATGCACAATACACTGACCACCACCACTGAACCAACGATAACTAGTATGTTTGCACAACACCTACGTAACACACCAAACCACTATCACCAGAAGGATAGCAACCCATACACAATATTGACTGGTGACAAAATCTGCTTCTGCATGATCATCTAACCCAACCACCAGCACCACTAAGCCAACAGTAACAGTAATGTACAGCACTCACACAAACATGCCAAACCACCAGCAACCCAAGTACATCAATCCACAAACAATGTGAGAGTGGCAACAAAAATTACTGCTTGCATGGCCGACGAACCAACACCAGCTAGTGTCTACTCTGCCTGCCAACAGCTGACTGACTGTCGGTGTTTCCTCCACCACATTATCAACAGGCAGTGTTGCCAAAAAAAAACATTACAAGTGTGCCTAGACCCTTATCTGGGTATTTCTTCAACCCACACCTTGTTTTAGCTTGTATTTTTTCAAATATAATAGCCCATTTTTTTGTGATAAAGTGGGATTTCCTCGATTGTAAACATAGGCTTCAGAGAAAAAAGCTGTTAAAGTAAACTGATGATAACTGAACCAGGAAAAACTGGGGTTTACTGTGTGTGTGTATATATATATATATATATATATATATATATATATATATATATATATATATATATATATATATATATATATATATACACACACACACACACACACACACACACACACACACAGTGGAACCTCTGTTAAAGAATGCCTTTCCAAACAGTTTGGTTTTCGAACAAAGTTACTTGATTTCAAATACAAAACAACATAGCAAAAGTTGTTATTTATTATTAATTTATGGTTTCTATAAATATTTCCTTCATTTTTGTATATTTAGAGGAGAGACACATTGGGTAAGACAGGAATTCAATCTTTGAATCAAGTTAAATGTGATACACTGAAGAGCATCGATATAAACATACGTGGTTCGGCACTCAGGAGTAATCCCGAGCCACCTGTGGTTCTCTTGGTGACCCACAACGGCATCACTACTTCAACTGAATTTTTCTAGTAACTTTTTCCACCAGCAAGATGTCTAAGTGTTATGATCACCTTCATTTTTGGTGGTGACCGGGTTGCTCCTCTCTGTATCATTGTAAGGCTTCCCTCACTTTATCAATGACAGAGAATACCTGCATGGTCTAAACAATATCTCATGAAGAGTTCTGTGTCACTAAATTCATTCAGTACATCCTTTCTCTATAATGATTTCTGAGCTGGAGATGTTGTGGAGCAGCCATCTTAAGCAATGGGAGCATCTGTCATAAGCTGAAGATAGGGTGGATAGGTGTCTGAGAATGGATTAATGCATTTTACATTGATTCTTATGGGGAAAATATTTTCGGTTTTCGAACATTTCAGATTTTGAATGGCGTTCAGGAATGAGTTACGTTTGAGAACCGAGGTTCCACTGTATATATATATATATATATATATATATATATATATATATATATATATATATATATATATATATATATATATATATATGTATATGTACGAGTATATATATATATATATATATATATATATATATATATATATATATATATATATATATATATATATATATATATATATATATATATATATATATATATATATATATATATATATATATATATATATATATATATATATATATATATATATATATATACACACACACACACACACACACACACACACACACACACACACACACACACATACAGTAGGGTATATGACAATAAACATGATTTGTTCTTGTGTAGCGTTCATTATGGCAAATGTGTGTTATGGCGATTGAAGAACAAATGGGAAAAAATTAATTTGTTCCAGGGAGCCAGAAAACAATGTAAAAAATTCTATAATTTTTGAAAAAAAAAACAAAAAACATCAAAATAAGCTCATTTGCACTACTGCATTTGGGATACACACAACAAATATGTACAGCACTCTCCTGAGTTTCATGCCTAGTCCTAAATTCTTACCATCCCAAGTTTCATGCATTAGCACCCCAAGTTCCATGCTGCTTTGACAAATACAGGTACTCCCTGTTATCTGATTCACCATTATACAATAATTCGCTTTTATGATCATTCTTCTTTGCTACCCCTTGCCCACTATAAGACTGGTTACGCTTCATTTTTATGATCACTCGAGCACACACTCACTCATTCCACATGCAAGTATAGCAGCACAGAGGCATTGTCGAAGCACATTGTCATAGCCAAATCCATTTGTCATACCGAAACGTAATGGCACATTTGAGACATAATTCTGTTATAAACTCATATGGTCTTACATAAACTCGTATTATTGGTCACAAAATGCTATGACAGGGTTCACCCCTTCTTAGCATTGCTTCTGACCATCAGAACCCTGTCAACATTATGACAACATGGCTGTACGTACAATAACATGATCCCCCAGCTGATTTATATAATAGATATGACAATAAGTATTAATAAATACAAGTAAATAATGCCCTTCTTTGAGGCAATAAAGTATAATAAATAATTGCTGGAAGCAGTACTATCAGTTTTCTTAAACATAAACAGACCTTGCCTTGTGCGGCCTGCATGTGTCGGGGTGTCAGCTGTAATCTTCTCCTATATATCTTGTTTCTTTTGATTAGATACACTGTCTAACTTCCCCAGGAGTTGTAATATATAAGTGATATGTCACACTATGTAGAATACAGGCCCTGGATATCCCTTAGCCTCAGAGGGGATATTAAGGCAAGGGGTCCTCCAGCCTTGAGGGGACATATGTACTTGACAACAGTAAGAGTAAGTACAGAAAATATTTTTATTTATTTTTGTTTTATTGCTTTATTCATATGTTTGTTTTATTTATGTAACATGTGTTTTATTACTTTGGGCAATAACTGTATTTACATACAATATTTCATAGTTTTTATTGGTTCTAGGGGATCTTTAGGTCTTGGAACACATCCCCATTTTTCTTGTTTAATCTTAAATTCGCTATATGATTGCTTTATGATTGCATTTTCAGGAACATAACCCAATTGTATATAAGGGAGGACCTGTATAAGTCACATTTTCCCACTGTTGGCTTCATGCGGCAACAGTAAATTCATACACGCAGTAAATTCCCTTAAGTTGGCTCTCTCTCTCTCTCTCTCTCTCTCTCTCTCTGAAAGTAAGAATAATCCTAAGGATTGCTAAATATATAGAATGAGACTGATTGAGAATGAAAATGGAATTACGTATACAAGAGTGAGAAAGGAGGAAGCAAAACTGACATAAAATGAATGAGGGGAAAGAGAGAGAGAGAGAGAGAGAGAGAGAGAGAGAGAGAGAGAGAGAGAGAGAGAGAGAGAGAGAGAGCTTTACCCGCTTTACCCGCACCCTCTGGAGGTGGGAGGCCGCCGACTGGGATGCCCTCTGTGCCACCCTGAGGACCACGGACTGGGGAGATGTGCTACGTGGCAACACTAACCAGCAAGTGAGGTGGCTCACCCAGCTACTCCACACCCTGCAGGCCCGATGGGTGCCTTACTCACACTACAAAACCAAGGCATCAGACCAGCCCTGGTTTGGCCCTGTGTGCCGCACTGCCTCTGATGCCAAGCACCAAGCCTGGCGTGCTCTTAAGAGACACCCCACTGCCAGGAACAGGTTAATACACCGAGAGGCAACAATGCACATGAATACCATACAAACATGGGCAGTGGAGCAGTGGAAAGCTAACCTCAAGAGTAAGCTAAGGGGAGGCCAGGTTGGTTGTAAACAGTGGTGGAGCCTTGTCAAGGACCGGCAGGGTGAGTCGCGGGGCACTTCCATCCCTGCACTCCACCGGGCAGATGGCAGCATTGCCCACACCGCTCATGACAAGGCGGACCTCCTGGCCAAGCACTTTGCTGAAAGATGTGCATCCCCAACCCTGAAAGACCATCTCCACTACTCCCTCAAATCATGAAAGAAATACTAGAGACAGAGTGAACACAAGTGAAGAGGAAGTGAAAGTGATACTGGCAAACTTGGACAAGAAATAAGCGGTGGCACCACAGGACATTAGTCCCTGTGTACTCCGACAGTGTGCTGTGGAGCTGGTGCACCCACTCGCTTCACTCTTTAATCACTGCCTCAGCAACGTCACATGGCCTGAAATGTGGAAGGGGAGTAGTGCGGTGCCTCTGCACAAGAAAAATGCAAAGACAGAGGCAAAAAACTACAGACCCGTGTTCCTGCTGCCTGTGCTGAGCAAAGTGCTGGAAAATGTTGTGGCCTCGAGAGGCACCACCTGCTGAACAACAGACAGTTTGGGTTCAGGCAGGGGAGGTCGGTGGCAGACCTGCACCTGCTCCTCCCAACGGAGTGGAGTGGGCCTCTGGACCAAGGGAAGACCACGGCTGTCATGGCTCTTGACATCGAGGGGGCATTCGACAAAGTGTGGCACGCAGCCCTCATAACAAAGCTCCATGCTGTAGGCATGGACAGTGCACTCCTCCAGCTCCTTGAAAATTACTTGAGAGACAGACATCTCAAAGTAATCATCAATGGGCAGGAATCGAAGCCACAGCCCATAAGGGCAGGTGTTCCTCAAGGGAGCTGCCTTGGCCCTTTGCTGTGGAATGTGTATGTCAGTGATCTGATGCACCTCGTTCCTACCGCGAAGGCGTTTGCGGATGACATGACACTATCCCACAGCTACAGACTGGAGGAGGAAGCTGCAGCCAACCGTGATATCAACGCCACCCTGAGCCGCGTTGCAGCCTGGGGAAGGAAGTGGCAAGTAAAGTTTGCTGCTCACAAAACCCAGCAGCTCACAATCAACAGGACAAGTAGAGCCCTGCACTTCACCTTCAACGGGGAGACACTGACGCCGCGGGATGAGGTGGAGGTGCTGGGGGTCACTTACTACCGTAAGTTGACCTTCAGAACCCACGTGGAGCGACTCGCCAGAGAGGCCTCAGGGAAGCTGGCATCCCTGAGGAGAATCTCCTACCTCCTTGACGCCAGGGGACTGGAGTTACTCTATAAGGTGTAGGTCTGCTCCTCCTTGGAGTACGCTTGCCTGGCCTGGGGTGGCGCGGCAAACAAGCACCTCGCTCTCCTGGACAAGGTGCAGGACCGAGCGGCGAGACCCATCAGGAACAGTGAGCTTGGCCTTCAGCCTGCACTGCACAACACCAGCACTGCACAGCACCGGTGAGACGTGGCGGGTCTCACCATCATGTTCAAGGTGCAACAGCAATGGGTGCTGCACCTACAGGCTCTCCAGCAGCCTGCCCGACATGCCAAAGTCACCACCAGAGCTCTCACATGCGCTCCTGGGGATCTGCTCCAGCCCAGGTGCAGAACGTGGCACTAGCAAAGACAGTTTCTGAACACATACATCGGCAGGTGGAACGCGTTTGTTACTGTGCAGCCAAGTGTTGAGGGCTGGACCAGGCAGCAGTTCAAGACTGCAGTGAATGTATGGTTGCTACAGACAGACAGAGAGAGGCTTTCAGATAGAAGGCATTAACAGTGACTTCTTTAGCCTAATTTGTTGTATTAAATATGTAAAGTATATGTACAGCAACTCTGTAAACACATATGATGTAGATTTGTATAAAAAAAGAGAGAGAGAGAGATGGGTATCACTCATTAGTCCCTCATCTCTGACCGATAAGGGTGAGGGGAGGTGACAAGGAGGGAGGTTTGAGACAAGATGAAAGAAGGGAGAAGAAAGGAAAAAAAAGGGAGGAAGGGACAGGAACCAGATAGATGAGCAGCAGCTCACACAGCTGGTGAGTCTTGTGAGTTTTAGTTTGTTATTTGGATTAAATTTTTATTAAAGTTTCAGTTCTCGCATGAACAGCAAGTTCATTTTGGCAGTTTTGGTTTGTTATTCCGAATAAATATTTATTAAAATTCCAGTGCTCACACGAGTGGCGAGTTTGTTATGCCAGTTTTGGTTTGTTATTGTAATTAAATATTTATTAAAGTTTATGTGCATTATTGCACTTGTACATATTAATGACCATATATATATATATATATATATATATATATATATATATATATATATATATATATATATATATATATATATATATATATATACTGTGGAACCTTGATTTTTAAACTTAATTCATTCCTGTATGCCATTCGAAAACCCAAACTATTTTCCCCATAGGAATCAATGTAAAACAGATTAATCTGTTCTCAGACACCCATCCACCATGCCTTAGTGGGTAGTGACAGATGCTCTCACTGCTAAGATGCCTGCTCCACAGTATCTCCATCTTCAAAATTTTTTATCCAGAAAGAATGTACTGAGTGAACTTAGTGACACAAAACTCATCAAAAGATATTCTTTAGACCATGCAGGCATTCTCTTTGTTACTGGTCAAGTGAGGGAAGCCTTACAGAGTGACACAGAGAGGTGCAACCCACTCACTGCTAAAAAAAATCTTGCTGCTGGGAAGAGCTACTAGGAAAATGTAGTTGTGCAGTAGTGATGGGATTGTGGGTCATAGAGAGAGCCACAAGAGGCTTGGGATTACTCCTGAACGCCAAACCTTATTTGTTTACATTGAGGTTCTTCAATGGGATCACATTTAACTTATTTCAAAGATTGAATTACTGTCTTATTCTTTGTGTCTCTCCTCAGCAATAAATGGCAGCTTTTGCTGTCTTGTAGTATTTGAAATCAAGAAACTATGTTTAAAAACTAAATTATGGTACGACAATGGAAGCAATTATGAGTTTAAATTTTTTGTTCGGAAACTGAGTTTTTTGGAAAGGGAGACATTTGGTAAGTGAGGTTCCATTGCATACATATATATATATATATATATATATATATATATATATATATATATATATATATATATATATATATATATATATATATATATATTATACACACACACACACACACAAAAGTACGTATACAGTGACACCTTGGGTTACGCCTGCCCTGGTATACACCCAAACAAACTTATGTTCTTTCCTGACGCCTAGATGTTGCATCGATGAGCGCATGCAAGCCCAGCTTATGCCCATGCTACCATTGGTGCCACAGCTGGATGTACCTCGTGTTGTGCCTTACTTATTTCACCCTTATTGCCTTATTTTGTGATCATTTTGTTCTGAAAATGCCTCCTAAGCAAGTGAAAAATGCAGGTGGTGGGAAGAAGAAAAGTGTGATAACCACTGATAAAAAGAAAAAAAATCATGTCAAAATATAAGTGGTCTCGATCTTGATGTTGATGCTACAGGTGGCTTGGGATTATTCTTGAGCCAGGAGTTATCAAAGAGTTGTAGTCAGAGAGAGAGAGAGAGAGAGAGAGAGAGAGAGAGAGAGAAAGAGAGAGAGAGAGAGAGAGTATGTGTCATAACTTTGGCATTACTTTATGACCTTTATGTTTCAGATACCTCATATTTGACCTTGACAGCTGCTGATGACACTCTCTCTCTCTCTCTCTCTCTCTCTCTCTCTCTCTCTCTCTCTCTCTCTCTCTCTCTCTCTCTCTCTCTCTCTCTCTCTCTCTCTCTCTCTCTCTCTCTCTCTCTCTCTCTCTCTCTCAGATATGTTAACAGAGAGAGAGAGAGAGAGAGAGAGAGAGAGAGAGAGAGAGAGAGAGAGAGAGAGGGGGGGGGGAGGGAGGAGGCAGGCAGCAGTTAATCATGAGTTAGCCATGTGTGATGTCACTGCAGAGGGTGTGGCAAGCCTCTGTAGGAGAAAACTTTGCTACCTTTCAAAAATATGTGGTTGACCACATGTCATCCAATTCTCCCATATTTTAAGACCTAAGATGTTTATAAAATAAATTAAATGTACAATAAGTGATATATTTATTGTATTTATGTGACATTTATAACAAAATGTAATGTAATCAAGCAAGCTGAGTTTTTTTTTTCATATCTCCAGCCAAAATGTAAGGAAAGTACTTGGATCGGCATTAGTACATAGTGAAAAAGCAACTGTTTTTTTCTTCTTTTTTTAATTTCCCAAAAAATACATATGGAAAGTTACATTATAATATAATGTAAAGAGGAAGTTTTGATTCTTTTATTCTACTTTTCATTGCAATTCAATAACTCCAAGGAAATACATTATAACAGCATAAGAATGTATTGTGAAGAAGACTGGGCTGAGTAGTGAGGAGGATGAAGGTGCACGTGTCAGCTGTAGCCTCAGCCATAACCATTCAAACTAACACACACTGGGTCATCCAGGGAGATGAGATATTGTTGTTCAGTATCTACTCATAGCAAAATTACAACACCTAGAATTCTGGCAATAATGCCGTTGTAAAAGAAAAGGGGTTGTTGCTTCTTTTTGCTTTGATTTTAAAGCTCTATGTTAAGTATGTAAGGAAATATGATAGTGGGAAAATCATCCTCTTTCTTCTTAAAAAACCCTCACTCTGAAATAATGACTCACACCATCTCGTTTGCCCTTTAAGGGTTAAAGACCTATATCTCAAAACTAATTTATCGCGCTATTGAAACATATTTGTCTTGTATTTATTGTCCAATTTTGATGATTCTGGTGTCATTAGATAGGGAATTAAAATATCTAAAATATTAATTGACATAATTTTGATTGAGTGTTTAGTTTTGTTCTAGGTTGAGAAATATTCGGATGAAGAATAACTTTGGATTTTTTCTTGACAATGAAACCAGTGATGAAACTATCACATAATTTTCGTAGAAAACCATCAAATTATTTTGTGACAAGTTTTCAAGAGAATCCAAGAAAAATTGTTAAAATATGCAAAAAATCTAAACCTCAATTTTTTGTATATTCTTTGAAAAAGAAAACATATTGTTCCAAATTTAATGGAACCTTTACATATAACTCATCTAAAACGAGTTTATAGCTCATAAAAATTTGGTGCAGTTTGGTTCATAAACAACAAAAATGGAAAATAACTCGGTATAACGACCCCTTAAAGGGGGTGGTTATACCAGAAATTCAGTAAACAGAGATTCATTATATTGAGGGTTTACTCTATTTAAAAACATGTAACAAAAAAATTGGGGTGTGTTTTTGGGGACTGTAATGGATTAATGGCATTTCAATTAATTTCAATGGGGAAAATTGATTTGATGTACGAGGAAATTGAATTACAAGCTCAGTCACGGAATGAATTAAACTTGTAAGTCAAGATACCTCTGTACTGTTTAAATGTTTAGCAAATAGTCTAAAACTGAGTTAAGAAAATAGGTTTTGTGGAAGAAGATACTAAATACATTGGCTTTGACAAAGATAGAAAAAAAAACCTAGGGCATTTAATTTTAGAATGCTGAATTCTACAAGTCTAGTATTAAGAGTGTAATTTGTTTAATAGATTTTATAAACAAGGATAACCAAACAAAATGACTGTTTTGAAAATAAACAAATGTATGAAAAACATTTCATCAGTTCTAGTAAGAAAGGGAAAACAGACATACAAGTAAAATAAATTGAAATGAGGGGAAATTGATGAAAGGCTATCTTCCTGAATCATTATTATTGCCATTCTTCATCTTGTAAGATATGGTACTATTTGTGTAACTATATAATATCCAAGGGAATATGTTATGTATCTGTCAGTTGTATATTTAGATGGACATGTTTAAAGCAAAATGGAGCAGTATAGTGGTCAAAGCCATTTTGAATATATCCTTTGTTGATTGCTATGACAAATGGCATGTACTGTACATACTAAATTTTCAGATGTGTGCAGAACTTGAACTTTTGGGAAATTTAAAAAAAAAATAGTTCCTGATTTTTGTATCATGAAAAATGTAATGACTGGCTATCTAGCTTTTACTTCCTTTCTGTTGTTGCAAGTGAGAATTATTCAACGTCTTGAAAGTATAGCTGTAGGTAACCAGGACATACTGAATTATCTCCGTAACTGTCAATCAATATATCACCACTTTGGAAATCAAGTATACTATGCTGTATAAGATGAACATTGTAATGCAAAAAAAAAAAAACTTAAGTACTTTCTACTTTAGCTGTGAGATTTTATATGTACTAAGACAAAACCAGCCCATTTATTTTATTTCATGTATTTATTTTTATGTATACTGCTTAGATACATTTAAATTTTTTTTCTGAATTTTCTTCTAGTTGTATAGGTTTTACTAAACTGTCTGGAGACTTAAGATAGATGCTCTTTTCTACCTTCAGTCATGTGTTTATATAGGTAGTTATGGCAAAGTTCAGAATAGCTAACCAGAATAAGGGATTAGTATTAATAACCATCACTTCACCTGTCCTGAAACTTAGGAGACGATCCATCAACCCAAAATGGTGGGCAGCACACGCAGTGATGAGTGTGTGTGTGAAGTCACCTTGGGAGTGGAGCCTCAGAGTATAACTGTGCGTGTGCCCGTAGCAGTTCCTGCAAATATCTGCCCAGTGGAGTTGGCACACCGTCTCATACTACACCATAACATCCCTATCTACTTACATAATGGTGAGTTGGGTATGGTAACTGATTAACATGCTGATAGTCTTATTCAATTTAGACATAGCTTACAATTTCCATGTTACAATTTCCATGTTATGTTATGTTCACAAGAATTAAAAAGATTTATATAAACCCTGGAAAATGTTACATTGGAAATGTAACATTCCCTATGAAATAGTGAACTTTAGATGCTAGAAATAGTAGCTATGTAAGTTTTTAAGTTTATTTTTCTTTACCATATTTCTTTCACTGCCAAGTATTTCTGTGTTTCAGAACTGAGTGAGAAGCTTCAGGCCTTCCTTCAGAATCGCACAGAAGAGTATCACCGTCAGCAGGACCAGAGGGCATTGCAAGGGTTAAGGGAAGGCAGAACCTCTGTTAGTGATGCTGCTGCTGCTTGGGCTGCCAAATATTCACAAGTAAGATTATATACAATATTCACTGAACAGTAGGTATCATATTGGTGATATTTTCAACTGAGTTGCTATGAGAATTTACTGTAACCAAAGGGTTATCACTATAGGTCACTCTGAAGGGTGCTGGATTTGTGATATCATATTTACAGAGAGTTTTATCTCATCTTATCTTTTGTGTAAATCAGTAAAAGTTGGTTAATAAGAAAAAACACAAATTGAAAAAAATAAAGTAATCTTTTGATTATTCACATTTCTATTAACTATTGTGTGACATTATCCAGTGCCAGCAATTCAGCTGTTTTAAAACATCTATCCTTGTGATACATTATCTGGTGAAAATTCTGACACTTATTTGGGCGTGAGGTGTGCTGTGTGTCATTTTCCTGGATAATGCATTGGGCATTCAGCTTATAAACAGAATAACTTTTGAAAATCCTCATGATGTCATGGCCTCACACCTACCAAAAACCTTAATGTACCATACCTAGCTTATCATAACCTATTTCACTAATATTGTAGTACAGTACCATGCCTAAGGCTACAGCCACACTGGTGGTGGTTGTGAGCAAGCAGGTGAGTGCGATCAATGGCAAGAAAAGTGTGTGAGCTTTGTATCAAGTAGATGTGGCCACTCTGACAGTGAGCAGGCGTGGGCGGGCTGTGTCGTTTGCGGCCTGCAGTGAGATGCATTATTAGTTGACATTCATCACTCAACTGATGCAAGAAGTTTGTTGCCCAACATAGACATAGCACAGCTCATTACGGAAATTTTGCTCACACCAATTTATTTGGGGTGCATTTGCTAAAGTAGGACCTAAAGGGAACCCATGATAACACCATGACTGTGATATGTATAGTTTAAGCAGTTAAGGGTATTTATAATGTACTTTCAGGGAAAGGTGTGATGTGTTAATTCTTCATAGGACCATTCAGATTTGTCCCAAATGGCCCACCAGAGCTGATTACAGGGAGTTAGGTGGGCTTGGAGGGCAGACATGCCTTGTTCTTCTCATTACTCGTACCTCTGTACCTTTGGCCAGACACACACTTGTATGAGACTGTCTTACAGTAAACTTGAAAGGGTTCACAGTGTTTGCTTACTGTTGGCTGCCTGAACTGAACATAATGATGTTTTTAGTAATTACCATTAATCATGATAGTGTTCTGAACTGTTAGCTTCAACAAATCCTTGAATTTTTCATATTAAAACCCTGCACTATATCTGTCCTGTCACATACATACTGAATGACAATAGTTTAACCTTAAGGAAGACTGGTAAAAAGATGACATCAAAGCTTGTTATAAAACAGTCGTTAATTGACAAAACACTTATTTCTTAGACAAACAAAAATTAAGTACTGATAGTATACTAATTCTTAGTAATGGGAGAAATTTTGGGTACAAAAAATTTTTGTAATATTGTAACCAGAAGTTCCCACAGTAGAGCAGAGAGAATGTCTGAAAAATAGGCTGTGCCACTGTGGCTACCACCTGCCTGCTCTCTCACTGTAAGTGTGGCAAACTTAATGCTGCAGCTTGTCAACTCTCCTGCCCAATTGCTTGCAATTATCACTAGTATGGCTGTAGCCTAAACTGGCCATAATGTTTTTAATACTGTTAGTTATACTTTTCTAGCTATTATTATTATTATTATTATTATTATTATTATTATTATTATTATTATTATTATTATTATTATTATTATTACTGCATTTTGCTGGCATATTAGACACACCTCTGCATAAGATAGATCCCTATTTTACAGGAATGTTGTGTGGAAAAATTTTCTTATGTTTCATCATAAATTTATTGAAAAAAAATTAGTGTGTACTTTTTTTTTATGAAAGCCACTGGCCAAGGGCAACAAAAATTTTTAATAAAAGAAAAGGCCCACTTATTGCTAGTTCCCATAGAGATGTCAGATAGAATAATAAAAAAAAACAGAGGATAATAGTTTTGAAACCCTTCTTGAAAGAATTCAAGTCATAGGAAGGAGGAAATACAAAAGCAGGCAGGGAGTTTCAGAGTTTACCAGAGAAAGGGATGAATAATTGAGAATACTGGTTAACTCTTGCATTAGAAATGAACAGAATAGGGATGAGAGGAAGAAGAAAGTCTTGTACAGTGAGGCCACAGGAGGAGGGGAGGCAAGCAGTTAGCAAGATTGAAGAGCAGTTATTGTGAAAATATCAGAAGATAACAAGAGATGCAATATTGTGACAGTGAGAAAGAGGCTGAATCCAGTCAGTTAGAGGAGAGGAGTTTATAAAACAAAAAGCTTTTGATTCCATCCTGTCTAAAAGAGCAGCATGAGTGGACCCCCCCACCCCCTCAATTACATGTGAAGCAAACTACAGATAAGGTCCCTGTACAGGGTTAGCAGCTGAGGGGATTGAGAAAAACTGGCAGAGACGACCAGAATGCTTAACTTCATAGAAGCTGTCTTAGTTAGAGATAAGATGTGAAGTTTCCAGTTTAGATTATAAGTGAAGGATAGACCAAGGATGTACACTGTAGAAGAGGGGGACAGTTGAGTGTCATTGAAGAAGAGGTACAAGATCTGGAAGCTTGTGTCGAGGTGACAGATGGAGGAAATGAGTTTTTGAGGCATTGAACATTAATAAGTTTGCTCTGCCCTAATCAGAAATTTTAGAGAGATCAGAAGTCAGGCATTCAATGGCTTCCCTGTGAGAACTGTTTTCTTCCTGAAGGGTTGGACGTCTATGAAAAGACATGAGAAACTGCAGTGTGTTATCATCAGCATAGGAGTGGATAGGACAAGAAGTTTGGTTTAGAAGATCATTGATGAGTAATATTAAGAGAGTGGCTGACAGGACATAAACCTGAGGAATACCACTGTTAATATTTACTTCATTTTTATATATTTGGAGGAGAAACACCAAGTGTAAGACAGTAATTCAGTCTTTGAAATAAAGTAAATGTGATCCTGTTGAAAAGCCTCAATGTAAATGAAGAGTTTTCAGCACTCATGAGTAATCCTGAGCTACCTGTGGCTCTCTCGATGACCCCCAACACTACCACTATTACACAACTGCATTTTTCTTGTAACATTTCCCAGCAGCATGATGTCTAAGTGCTATGATCACCTTAATTTGGATGATAAATGGGCTGTTCCTCTCTGTGTCCCTCTGTAAGGCTTTCCTCACTAGATTGGTGACAAAGAGAATAACTACACAGTATAAACAGTATCTTCTGATGAGTTCTGTGTCGCTAAGTTTATTTAATACATCCTTTCTGGATAAATAATTTGTGAGCTGGAGATGTTGCGAAGCAACCATTTTGGCTGTGGGAGTGTCTCATAAGCCACTAAGACAGGGTAGACTGGTGTCTGGGAACAGATTAATCCATTTTACATTGATTCCTGTGGGGAAAATAGTTTCAGTTTTCAAACATTTCAGATTTTGAATGGTATTCAGGAATTAATTAAGTTCTAGAACGGTGGCTCCACTTTGTGTGCGTGTGTATATATATATATATATATATATATATATATATATATATATATATATATATATATATATATATATATATATATATATATATATATATACAGTATAAATCCAGCTATCTGGCACCCAAGGGGAATAGTGTGTCCCAGATAGCTGGATTTACCGGTTGATTGAGTGTTACTCTTATAAATATTCTATTTTCAGTGAGTATGATAGATACAAATGAAAGAAAAGAAATGAAAAACATAAAATAAAAGGACTGTACTTATCTGTGCTGGCGCTGTTACGTAAATTTTCATGGTACACACTAATGTTCATTATTTACTAATGTATATATGTTTTGTAAAACTAGTTCCTTAACACTAATTTTATTCATATGTATCATTAGTTAGGTGAAGATAAGGGGTTATCAGGGTTTTCTTCCACAAGTTTAGACCTGTCAACCAGTGTAGACTCCAACACCAACAATGTTGAATATTGCTCTAACACAACTGATGTTTACATTTACATTTGACTGGGACCTTTGGCATAGCAGATAATTAAGGAAACTGTACGTATATCCTGCAGAAACACTCAATTAACAAACTTGTTGTTTATGCAAGTGGCAGGGAATACTCACTGTGCTGCCAGTGGTGGGAAAGGAAAACATTCCTTTTTTTAAATATTATTTTAGAGAGAGAGAGAGAACAAAGCACACACACACACACACACACACACACACACACACACACACACACACACACACACACACACACACACACACACACACTCACGGTTTTAGATGTGATGCTTAGCACTGCATCATACCAGATGTGAGGACAAAACACATAATCTATTAGGGATTTTGATGAAACTTTCACTGTTGTTGATAGTCTGGCATAAAGCTTTGATCCCAAATTACCTTCTTACAGCTTCTATCCTTCTCTGTGTAACATCATCTTAAGTTTCCTCTTTGACCATTCTATTGCTGCTGTGACAGACAGTCACTGTTCTTCTCCAAAGTCCATTAACAGTGGTGTTCCTCAGGTTTATGTCCTGTCACCCACTCTCTTCCTATTATTCATCAATGATTTTCTAAACCAAACTTCTTGTCCTATCCACTTCTATGCTGAAGGTCAAGAATGTTGAGCATATCTCCAAGACGGCCAGGAATATGAGTAGGGTGTTGCACCAGTTGTTCTAGGTTATGGAGGATAGTGAAGTTCAAGGCTAGTTCACCAGGATGGTCAGTGAAGGGAGAGGAAAACCAAAGCTGGTGGTGAACATTGAAGTCTCCAAGAATGGAGATATCTGTAAAAGGGAAGAGAATGTGCTCCACTTTGGAAGTTAAGTAGTCAAAGAATTTCTTATAGTCAGAGGAGTTCGGTGAGAGGTATACAGCACAGATAAATTTAGTTTGAGAATGACTCTGTAGTTGTAGCCAAATGGTGAAAAACTCGGAAGATTCAAGAACGTGGGCACAAGAGCAGGTTAAGTCATTGCGCACATAAAGGCAACATCCTGCTTTGAATTGAACATGTGGATAGAGAAAGTAGGAGGCAACAGAAAAGGGGCTACTGTCAGTTGCCTCAGACATCTTTGTTTCAGTGAGGAAAAGAAGATGAAGTTTAGTAGAGGATAGGTGGTATTCAACAGATTGAAAATTAGATCTAAGACCACAAATGTTACATAAGTTAATGAAGAAAAAGTTGAGGGGGGGTGTCAAGGCACTTAGGGTCAATAACAGAAGAGCAGTCCAACCTAGGGACATTTGTGGTCCCCTCCCCAGATGGGGACTCCAAGGCTGTTGTAGGAATCAACATGATAATTTTGAATTTTGAGTGAAGGGTGTGTGTGTAATTAGGTGCATATAGTTTTGTGTGAAGGAAGAGAATTGTCATTAGAGGGCAGGCTGTGACTGCCTCCTTGTGTTGTGAGACACAAATGGAAATGTTCAGTGAAGTCACTGCTGGGTTTAATGATAAGTTCACAGCACACCCCCTGATCCAGTGCTACTGCCTCCTCTTTCTATATATATATATATATATATATATATATATATATATATATATATATATATATATATATATATATATATATATATATATATATATATATATACATATATATATATATATACATACATACATACATACATACATACATACATACATACATATATTACCGCCAGCAGGCGGCGAAGGTTGATTCAGATCCACACGATGACACAAATCATTTATTGTATTCGATTGAATCTGGTTGGATCCGCTTGAATTCGGTCAAAACCTGAAGATATACATTAATGATCATAGACAATATTCTATATGAATAATTTGCGTAATATAGGTATGATTCTGCACGTATAGGATAATGTATTCTTATACAGACAGTTGTTACACTTATGTGTTTGGGTCTTGGGGTAATCATTAAGTAACGCGCACGGCCTTTCTGACAGGTGCTCTAGGTAGGTCTATCTACTTCTGTCTCTGCAGCAACACACGTCTTCCCTGTACGAGTGTCCTCAACCAAGTGTCCCTATCGTCCTCAGTTACTGCCTGGGTTCCTACCCTGTCCATTGTTATCCATTAGTGACAGTGATAAGGCTGGCCTCATCTTAGCCTCATGTCATAACAAGCATCCTTCATCTTCTTACATCAACACTACCTTAGCACTGACTGTACAAGAAATTTGTTGACTTGGGCCTCGTCTTGGTCCTCGCCCTGACCTGCAGGCCCTTTTCTTCCTCATTGACAAACTTATTTGCACAACAACAACTTCTTTCACCCGCTTGGCGGTAACACTCCCCCCTGTCAGGCTTCACTCGAAATTCACATATTACGTAAACTCACATAGTCCCAGCATCATCCAACAGAGTTCGTAACCGGTGGCCCCTTTCTCAGCAGTGATTGAGTTAGAGTTGTGCACATGATCTTTCTCCATAGCAGATAGCAGATAAGTCTCTTCACCTGATCAGCTGATTAACAATTCGATGTGATCAATACCTGTTCTAGACAACGGCACATGGTGGGAGAGCAATTACGTTAATGAATGTAAAAAACCCCGACATTTACGTTATGGTTCAAGCTTTGGGGAAAAACTCCATAACGTAGTCACTCACACCACTGGTGAGGCACCATTATGTACAGTACCAACTGGCAATATCTGCAACCACATGGCGGTCACTGGGCATCAGTTAGTAAAGCTTGGACATGTTTCCAGCTCCGTCAGTATGTTACATTTACGACAGATTTCATCCTCATCTCTGGTCAAGAACGAGTTTCATACCCTCAGCATCACACCAGTTCTCAGTTCCATGGAGGTTCTCTGTTCATTACCACTGTGTCAGTCCTGAGGCCGATGCATATAACGACATAACTGTGAGCACAGAGTTTCAAAGGTTAGCGTTCAAAGATGTCAGGATCTCTAGTGGTCTTTCTTACGATGTGCTCCCCCTGGTGAGGCTCCCGTGACTCGGTGGTCACGTGCAAGCATTGAAGAATCCTTGTGCTTCCCCTGGTGAGGTTCCCGTGACTTGGTGGTCACGTGCAAACATTGAAGAATCCTTGTCCTCCCCCTGGTCTACTACATCCAGTTCGGCTCCAAGAGTTAAGAGTCCATCTGGAGTGACCTTGCTTCCTCTCTTGTTCATGCAAGATGTCTGAGTCCAAGACACTCAAACCCCTTGCTTGAGCGTCGTTGCAGGCAACCAATGATAGCATCTCGCCTCTGTCCTCTGTAAGTACACAGCCATAAGCACACAAACCACTCCCTGGTAGTGTTTAGCCTCTGCAAGCACACAAGCTCACCCTCTGGTGGTATCTAACCACCCATGGTGGTGTCTTGATCCCTGCAAGCACACAAGCTCACTTCTTGATGAAGTCTGGTCTTTACAAGCACACAATCTCACTCCCTGATGGTGTCTGATCTCTGCAAGCACACACACAAGCTCACTCCCTGATGGTGTCTGATCCCTGTAAGCACAAAAGCTCACCCTCTGGTGATGTCTAGCCTATGCAAGCATACAAATGCACTCCCTGATGGAGCCTGATCCCTGCAAGCACACAAGCTCACTTCCTGATTGTATCTGCTCCTTGCAAGCACACAAGCTCAGTCCCTGAGGGTGTCTGCTCCCCACAAGCACACAAGCTCACTCTCTGGTGGTGTCTGGTCTCTGTAAGCACACCAGCTTACTCCTTGATGGTGTCTGATCCCTGCAAGTACACAAACTCCCTTCCTGACGGTGTCTGGTGTCTGCCAGCACACAAGCTCTCTCCCTGATAGTGTCTGATCTCTGCAAGCATACAAACTCATTCCCTGGTATAAGCATACAGACTCAGTCCCTGGTGATAGCCTCAGCAAGCAAACAGCCTCAGTCCCTGGTGGTAGCCTCAGCAAGCAAACAACCTCAGTCCCTAGTGGTAGCCTCAGCAAGCAAACAAACTCAGTCTCTGGTGGTAGGCTCAGTAAGCATACAACCTCTGTCCTTGGTGGTAGCCTCTGCAAGCAAACAAACTCAGTCCATGGTGTTAACCTCTGTAAGTATACAAACTCAGTTCCGGTTATCTCAGCAAGCAAACAAACTCAGTAACTCAGTCCCTGGTGGTTGCCTCAGTAAGCATACAACCTCTGTCCTTGGTAGTAGCCTCTGCAAGCAAACAAACTCAGTCTCTGGTGGTA
>NC_087182.1:10404880-10452380 GCF_035594125.1 Scylla paramamosain
GTCATTGAGTGCTTAGGAACATCCATTTTGTTGTCCTTCCAATGCAACATGCAAGGAATGAGAGAGATTTTACAGTATTTTTGCCAAAATATTTTTCTTCAAATAGTGCACTTCTCCCATAGAATGACATAGGTAATTGTTGGACTAAATAGTCTGGAGCTTCTCTTGAAGAGTAAGCTCATAACATGTAGCTATGAATGTACTGAAGCTATTAAGTGAGCATAATCTAGTATATGTACTAGCAGCTAAACTATTATAGAGACAGGGAACACTTGCTGTTTTATGAAAAAATGCATGATGTCAGACATCCCTGTGATTGAAATTGCATTCCAACATTGTACAACTATATATTCAGGTCAGTACAATAAGAAATTTATGAGTGTATAACTAAAAAATCTTCCTGATTTAAAGCTGGTTTTCACTATTTCTAGTTAAAATTCATCATGTCCAGGTGATTTAGATTTAGATCGTAATAACCCCAACAGAATATAAAAATTAGGTTTAGGATAATGGAGGCTTCTAGAATAGAAGGGGCAACCCCACCAAATCATAGTTTTGAGTTATTGGCTTTTAAAGTTTTTATTTAATGACATCTTTACGTGTAATATGAATATTTATGCATATCTTATATCAAAAGAAACATCAGGAAGATCAGAATACATGTAAAAAATTACAAAGTCCTAACATTATTGTAATCCTGAAAATTTTAACACTATAAAACACACACTTTATGTGTACACTTAAATAGTATGAAGTATTAAAAAACATATTAAAAAATAGTATATGAATGTATTAACAGTAGCTGTTTGGCCTTGCTTTCACTGCTGCTATCACTTATCTTGGCAGTGTATTTCCTGCAAAATCTCCATAATAAGCACATAATTATATCCCAGTGATTAAAGGGAAAGCCACATGTTGACACTAGAGTGCCAACACTCTCTTGCTTGTGCTGATTGGCTGGGAGTTGCAGCACAGGCCATACTGATTGGCCAGCCAGTGAGGCAGGGATGCTTCTCCTATGCTCAGAGACAGAACATAAAAAGAAAGCAATTTTTGACCATTGGTAAACAGTTTAGATGGTTGCTTTACAACCTATGCCTTCTCATAGAAGAGGGTTGCACCTTTCTCATGCCACCAAATTGGCAGGAATGGCTCTTCTGTTCTAGACACCTCAATTATGTACTGTAAAATGGTGAAATATGCATACAAATGTTTAGTAAAAAAAATGATAAGGTAAGCCCATTGTGCTGACAAAGTTAGTATTTGATTCCATTTCATTGATGAAATTTGAGTAAATTAAGATTTTTAGTACTTTAACAGTTATAAAATTTACTAGTAATACCTAAGAATTTTTCATGAACATGCTGTGCTAAAAATATATGAATATGCACTCAGGCTTAAAAACACTTAACAAATGCATTTGCATGCATGATTATCCTAATGATATAATAGATACTGAAATGATAAAGTGAAGTAATGCTAATAATAATGGTTATAATAATAACAATAATAATTATAATAATAATAGTAATAATAATAATAATAATGGTAATAATAATAGTAATAATGAATGCCTCTTTGCACTGTACCTGCTTTAAATATGCAGAATTGGACAAAAACAAGAAAACATTTAAATTTTCTTCATATATTAATACTTTATGCATCCATCATGTGCCCTCAAAATAGCTTGGATATATCAAAGCAAAGATATGGAGTCAGCAGAATTTTTTGTGGCAGTACAGATCAATTTCATGGAGCTAGACATCTTTGATAGCTTCAATAAGGTGGGGTATTGAAGAGATGTTTTTTTTCTTTAAGACCACAGGTCCTTGATAGGATTCAGTTCCGGAGAATTCCCAGGCCACTCAAGGATGTTCATCTGCTTTTCTGACAACCATTTCATGATCTTTGCTTTGTGGCATAATGTACTATCTTGCATGAAAGAAGTTGCAATCATGGTTATTATAAAAACTCGTGTGATCTTATAAAACATCACTGTAGCAGTTTATTCATTGTGATGTTCTTGGAAAGCACATGCAATCCTCCATGTTCATTCTCTCCACTGAAGCAGGCACAGATTGTGACTGCAGATGGTTGTTTGACGATGTTACATATGCTGAAAGTTGAGGGGATTTATGTGTGAGGGATTTCTCAACTTATATATGTTGCCTCTGTGCAAACATTGTACACACATGCTCTATAAGATCTTTCTTTGGTATTCAACAGTTAAATTTTTGCATTTCTTGGCAAAAGTGAGATGGATGATACACATTGTACAAGCTTTGATAGCTGAAGAACAAAGATGCAATTTCAGTTCTGTGTTCTAGCAATGTTGAATGGTGCATTCAGCAACAAGTCAGGAATGTCAAAATAGGTTTGCTTGAGTGATATTGCTGGGATACATGGAATTTTCAACACTTGTCTTTTCATAAGCTTGTCTGTTACTGTTGTTGCCTTTCTGGGATGTCCAGGAACAAATTTACAGGGTGGACCATCACATTTTAAGAAATCCTTTCCTTTAAAAATAAGATGTAACTGACTATCTATCTACTACTTTGATACTCTGGGAGTGTCCTCCAAGGGGTGGCCATGACAAAAGAGCCTTTACTTCTCCCTATCCAAACATTTTCTCTTTTCCTGTCCAAGTGCTATGCTTCTAATACCACCTGTTTCACATATATACCCCTTTACTTCATCTTTCTTCTAAGTGGCCTTCTTCTCTAACATGGAAACACAGGCTGGGAATCGAATACTTTATTCCTGACTAGTTTCACATATGGGGCTTCTTCAGAGGAATATGGCTCGCAGGCCAAGCCATCCTAATTATGGGGATACTGGATTAATAATCTACTCTCATGAGGAGTGATGATTGGTCCAGGGGCATGTCTTCCATCTTCTCATTGGCCTGTGTGTTGCCTTCATTGGTCATGTGTCTTGCTACGTGATTGGTACATACCACTCCCTGCCGTGGTAACCTGTGTTGCTGTCACCCCACACAATGTCACCCACTCTTTTATTGTTTTTTTTTTTTTTTAGTTGTTATGCATAATGACTAATGCTTTTCTGTGCTGTTTACTGATTCCAGTTTTTAGCACCACTTCCACACTTTGGCAAGTGGCCTTCTTCATCTGTATGGTTTCCTAATGCAGTACTTTCCCTGTGGTGCTGCACATCTGCTTTGTGCTCATGCCAAACCTTTGCTTGTCTCACTAATATTTTCTATCACACCCATGACATGGAATTTCGTAAACTACCTACGCTTTTCTCCTCCTTAATGGTGTGCACCTTTTTCCTTATTATGTTGCCTATCTTTGTTACTGCGGCAGTCACTATTTGCACATTCGTGTCATTTAGTGTCATGCTGAGTGCGTGCGTTAAGTGTGAGTGAGGGACAATTGAGTATTTCATGTCTGCATTTGCCCTCTTACTCATGACAATTTCCTGAGCTTTCCTCTTGAGGATGTGGAGCAAACCCACTGAGTAGTTAAGCCTAGCGAAGGTGCTCCGTATGTGTTCCAACTCCTCTAGGAATGCAGCACATACTGATCACCACAGGAACAAAGATAGGTGACATATTAGGGAAAAAGATGCACACTGTCAAGGAGGAGAAAAGTGTAGTGTATGAAATTCCATGTGGTGGATGAGACAGGCAGAGGTTTGGTAACACAGCTGTTTGAGCACAAAGCAGATGTTCAGCACCACTGGGAAAGTAGTGCATTAGGAAATCATATAGATGAAGAAGGCCACTTGCCAAAGTTGGGAAAGTGAAGGTGCTAAAAAGAAGTATCAGTAAACAGCACAGAAAATCATTACAGGCAAATATGCATAAAACAATATCAATAAAAGAGTGTGGGCTGATAAGGCACACACACATTGTGTGGGCTGATAAGGCAACACAGGTCGCCACGGCAGGGAGTGGCATGCACCAGTCATGAACCATGACGCATGACTCAGGAAGGCGATGCACAGGCCTAACAGAAGACGAAAGACATGACCTGGGACCAATCAGCACTCCTCAAGACAGTAGACTACTACTCCAATATCTCTATAATTAGGACAACTTGGCCTGTGAGCCATATTCCACTGAGGAAGCCCCATGGGCAAACTAGTCAGAAATAAAGTATTCGATTCCCAGCCCATATTTCCTTCACCACTTTCCACAGCCATGGAAACATTACACATCCCTGTTTCACTTATCTTTCTGTAGTGAGACTCTCCAAACTCATCTTTTACCCTCATACATGCACTTTCATCTCTATAAACACTGCACTCCTGTACCATAAATCTCAAGAACATCCTAACGCTGCGTTTACACCGAGCGAGTCGCGTCGAGTCGAGTCGCATCAAGTCATTTGAAGCAATTCATTTCGACGTATCTCCGTTTACACCGAATGCGTCAACCCGAGTCAAGTCACTACACAGTGACCCATTTGATTTCAGGGAGAATGGACGCATATTCTCTTGCTGTAGTAACTGCATTGCTCTGGCTTCGTCGTCGCAGACGTAAAAATAAAACTCGAATCTGGATGCATCATCTGAACACCAGGAGGCCAGATTTCGGTAGCTTCAGTCATTTATTCCCAGACCTGGTAAACCATCCAGAAAAATTCTACAACTTTTTTAGGATGACAAATGAAAACTTCAAGAAGCTGGTGGAGTTGGTTGGACCTTCCATTAGGAAAATCAACACTAACTACAGGCGTGCAATAGGAACGGAAGAAAGAATGGCCATTTTTTTAAGGTAAGAGGTATTTTTATTGAACATTACAAAAATCATTACATGTACGGCAATAGTAAATTAGTGAGCTGATGGCAGTAATGCATTCCTGATGGTGAGTGAAACATGATCATCTAAATTACTTCTCAGAGGTTAAAAAACTGTTCATTATTCTCTACGTAGTTGTCACTTGCATGGGATGTACCTGGTGACGGTGTTGGTGTATGTGATTGATTATGTTCAGTCCAGTACCCATACTGGACAGAGGGTGCGGGCTTGAACATCTTCCTACGAAAGGCTTCATATATTTCAATTCTTATGTCCATGTTGTCAATTGGCGACAGTTGTTTCATCATAGGCAGCAGGCTTAACAAAAACTGGCGATCTCCGTCATTATCATTTTGTGACGACGCTTTTCCTCTCAGTTGTTTTATTTCGTCTAAGAAAAGCAAATCTATCTCATCTGCACTGGCCTTGCAGGGCGCTCTCGAACTAAGTTGATTAGGTCTTCTACCAGCATACTTGCAGACACCACGGCAGACTCGCTGTGACTGACGTCAAAAATAGGCCCAGCCCTATATGTGACTCGACGTGACGCGACGCGAGAGGACGTGACGTGACTCGAAGCATCCGGTGTAAACGGTTTCGTTCAGAAACCCATACAAATCAATGTTATAGCTGGGGTGGCGATTCATGATGCGTCATGAATCATCTTGACTTGACGTGACTCGACTCGACGCGACTCGCTCAGTGTAAACGCAGCGTAAAGGGCTTCCTTATCCATCATATCATATGTTTTTCTATGTCTATTAAATGCTGCCTACAGCTTTACATCCTTTCCTAAGTACTCCTCTGTTATAATTTTGATTGCAAAAATCTGGTTTACACAACCATTTCCATTCTTGAATCCTTGTTCCTTGCTGACCTTCACTTCAGTTACTTTCATCAGTCTCTCAGTTGAGATTCTCCCATAGAGAAGTACACATGTATTTTCCTATAATTATTACACTCATACTTACAACCAATACCTTTGTATAGAGGTGCAATAACTATCATCTTTTACTTATTTGGTGGTGCTTTTTCCCTCCATACCAGTTCACATATTAGAAAGGTTCAATTTACTACCACTTCATCTTCATACTTCTAACATTTCAACAGTAATTTCATCAGTGTCCATACTTTGTGACACTTTAGCTTAGCTATTGCTTTCTCTGTCTCATGCCTACTAATTCTTCTATTTTTAAACACTCACTTTCTATCTTTTGCCATACCTATACTTAATAACATTGCCTTCCCTTATGTCTCCTCATTCATAAAGCTGTCAAGATGTATTTTCCACACACTCTGTCTCCTTTCCCATGTTCAAGAACTTCATTCCCTCTCTTCATTCTTGTATTCCAATGCTACTTTCCTCCCTCCAATCTCTCTCTCTCTCTCTCTCTCTCTCTCTCTCTCTCTCTCTCTCTCTCTCTCTCTCTCTCTCTCTCTCTCTCTCTCTCTCTCTCTCTCTCTCTCTCTCTCTCTCTCTCTCTCTCTCTCTCTCTCTTAACTCACCTTCAAAACATCAATGAAGTTTTTGCTTACCTTCCTACTAAATTCTTCATATACTTTCTTTTTATTTTCTCTTATTAGTTCTTTCACTTTCCATTTTTAAGACCTATACTCTCATTTAATTTTCATTCTCATTTTTACATCTTTTGGCACATTTTCTTTTGCAACAGTCTCTCAGTCTTCTCTTTTACAGCAGCTACAATTTCAGCTGCCCACCATGTACTTCCCTGCAATAGCCTACCATTTCTGCTATAACTTACTACTTCTGTTGCTACTGTAATTACTTTCTCTGTGAATACATTAATCATCTCCTTTCCTTTACACATAATCCCTTCCTAATTTTCATCCTAGTTTATCCAAATCTTTCACATAGCTTCTTGTATTCCTCTAGTTTTCCCATCCATCCTTTCATTAGCCATAATTGTATTTACTTTAGTCACCATTCCTACCATACTCCCATGTATCTCTTATTTTTTTTATCTTAACCACAACAGTATAGTGGCTTGATTCTTCAAACATCCCTCTCACTACTTTGTAATCCAACACATCCCTTCTTTACCTTTCATCCAGAGATCTCCATTCTTGGAGACTTCAATGTTCACCACCAGCTTTGGCTTTCCTCTCCCTTCACAGACCATCCTGGTGAACTAGCCTTCAACTTTGCTATCCTCCACGACCTAGAGCAATTGGTGCAACACCCTACTCGTATTCCTGACCGTCTTGGAGATGTGCCCAACATTCTTGACCTTTTCCTAACCTCTAATCCTTCTGCCTATGCTGTCACCCTTTCTTCTCCATTGGACTCCTCCAATCACAATCTCATATCTGTATCTTGTCCTATTGCTCCAATCCCTCCTCAGGATCCCCCTAAGTGAAGGTGCCTCTGGCATTTTGCCTCTGCTAGTTGGGGGGACCTGAGGAGGTATTTTGCTGATTTTCCTTGGAATGACTACTGCTTCCATGTCAGAGACCCGTCTTTGTGTGCTGAGTATATAACAGAGGTGATAGTGTCTGGCATGGAGGCATACATTCCTCACTCTTTTTCTTGACATAAACCTTCCAAACCTTGGTTCAGCACAGCTTGTTCTCATGCTATACATGATAGAGAGGTGGCCCACAAAAGGTATTCAAACTTCTAGTATAGTTCATGCAGTCACTCATGTTCCCCACGTAAATTTCCTTACTTCCCCTTGTCCATTCAGCCTGGGTTTCACCCAGTATTTGGTGGAAGAGTTGCTCTTAACAGTGAGGTGGTCAGTGTTCATCAAGCCTCCCTAGTTTGATCATTGGAATTTTCAGAAGTGAAGTGCCTTGTTCATGTAGGACGGTGCAGGGAGCAGAGAGTGCGGTGCGCAAGTGTGTGTGTGTGTGTGTGTGTGTGTCGCCACCCTGTTCTCCCTCTCCTGTGCACTCCCTCTCCCTAGCAGCTGAATGGGAGAGTGGCACGCTTTCCCATGGTCAGTCATTATCCAGCGCTTAGACGGAGTAGACGTATTGAGATGGGCACTAATATCTGATGGAGACCGAGGTGGAATAGGAGTTAGTCGGGTCAGTTGCTTTAAGGGGACGAATGAGTCATTACTGGCCGTATGCCCCAGCCTACTTACATAGTATAGGAGTCTCCTTAGTAGCCTGCCAGTGAGTGTAGTTGTGTATGATACACTCCATACCCAGGGAAGTGACTCCTCGGCTGCATGTGTGTGTGTAGGCCAAGTTCTTGTACAGTGAGTGGTGAATGACCATCCTGTGTGTTCGTGGGCACTCATTTGTAGCTGTGTCTCTTGTTAGTGAGACTGATTTGTGTTAACCACTTCTCTCCAGATGCTTAAAAAACGCACGTTGCTCATATATAGTGCAGGCCCACGAGTGGTAACATCAAATTTCCAAAACTATAATTCTCTCTCTCTCTCTCTCTCTCTCTCTCTCTCTCTCTCTCTCTCTCTCTCTCTCTCTCTCTCTCTCTCTCTCTCTCTCTCTCTCTCTCTCTCTCTCTCTCTCTCTCTCTCTCTCTCTCTCTCTCTCTGAGTCAACTCTTCAGTTATCATAGAAATATGAGGCAGGAGTTGTTGTTTTTTCTGGGTGTATGACACACACACACACACACACACACACACACACACACACACATAAATTTATGATTTGGGGTGGTTGGAGGGTAGTAAATTACAGAAGACGTGGTGACGGGTGAAGGAGGAATAAATGGGGAGAGAAGAGAAGGCAAAATTATTAGAAGAGAGATTAGTGGGCTGCTGTGTTTATGCACGTGAGACATTCTCTCTCTCTCTCTCTCTCTCTCTCTCTCTCTCTCTCTCTTTATATATATATATATATATATATATATATATATATATATATATATATATATATATATATATATATATATATATATAAGAAGTAATAGACATGCATCTGCTACCTTTATTCATCAGTAATTGTCATAAGACAACCTTCCCAGCTGCATCAGCACACACACACACACACACACACACAGAGAGAGATAGGAGGGTAAGAGGAAAGGGAATGAACCAGGGAGGAGGGGAGAACTGTTCCTTGCACACTGTCTCGCCTTCCTGGCTCCTGGGTAGAGAGAGAGAGAGAGAGAGAGAGAGAGAGAGAGAGAGAGAGAGAGAGAGAGAGAGAGAGAGAGAGAGAGAGAGAGAATGTAGGGAGGAGGGAGGGAGAGGAGGATAAAAGGACAAGGAATGAACAAGGAAAGGGGGGTAACTGTACTCTCCCCCAAACAGTCTCCCCTCCTTGGTGGAAAGGGATATAGGATGAGGAGAAGGATAGGAGGATATGGAAGATAAGGGAAGGACCATAGGGGGAGAAACTATGATATAAGGCTCTGCCAATGAGACTTCCTCATTCTGGATTGAGGGTGGGGCATGGGGTAGCTCATTTATGTGACTGGTAGAAACATGGAGAGTGGGAGTAGCAATAGAACTTCAAGAACATAATATGGAATCTGTCAAGACAAGTCAAGACAGGATATGGGCTTGCTCAACAACAAAAATAAAATCCAACCATGATGCCTATGTAGGCATCGTCGTATATTCCACAGGTGTTTCATGATACATATGTAGGCATCATTGTATTGAAGAGGTTAAATGCTACTGTTGGCTAATGGTGATTAGGAATTAAGTAGTTGGCTGTGATGGGACTTTTGCTCTGTCCTCAGGTCCTGACAGGGCTTGCCATCCTGGAGGCGGTGAGTGGCGCTGCTTGGCCTGAGACTATAACATGCTGTTGTTCGGTGGAAGGATACATTATGAGGGTGGTTGTCCAACTTGGTTATATACCTCAACCATATGTATGTTATTGCTTATTATATTTATTTCTCCCTAGACGTGCTTATCGATCCTTTCACATCTGTGGGAGTTACCTGTCATTAGAATATTTCCCTTGTCTGTAGGTGGGTAAAACAGATTGGTGACCTCAATTAGTGTTACCTGGCATTATGACCAATATTAAGAAGGGTGCACGAGTCAAAAGTGGACCTTGTAACCCACATTAAGCCTTGCACCCAGTCACGTAGGAGGTGACTAATGGGAAGCTAACCCAGGTGCGGCAGCTTTGTGAATGGGCTGGGAATTGTGGTCGTAATATATATATATATATATATATATATATATATATATATATATATATATATATATATATATATATATATATATATATATATATATATATACAATGGAACCTCGGTTATCGAGTGTCTCCTCAAACAAAAAATTTTTCAAACAAAATTTTGAAGTCATTATTGCTTCGGTTGCGGTACCATAATTTGGTTCTAGAACAAAGTTACTCGATTTTTTCTGCCATTTATTACTAATTTATAGTTTCTCTAAATAATTTATTTTTATATATTTGTAAGAGATATACAGAGTGTAAGACAATAATTCAATCTTTGAAATAAGGTAAATGTGATCCTATTGAAAAGCTTTTATGTAAACAAACAGTTTTCGGCGCTCAGGAGTAATCCCAAGCCACCCGTGGCTCTCTCGATGACCCCCAACCACATCACTAATGCACAACTGCATTTTTCCAGTAACTTTTCCCAGTTACAAGATGTCTAAGTGTTATGATCACCTTCATTATGATGGTTAGTGGGTTCCTCTTCTCTTTGTCACTCTGTAAGGCTTGCCTCATTAGACCAGTGACAAAGAGAATAATACTTGCTTTGTTTAAGCAATACCATATTTGACGGCTTATAAGACGCATGGGCTTATAAGATGGTTGGCAATGGGGGAGGGGAGATAAACGGGTTTAAGCTCTGAATATGAACTGAAGGGTTTCATCTCACATTTGAAGATCTCTCATACGTATTCACATCCTTGTTAGACCACAGTATTTTACATTTAAAAACTTTAATATTTTCTAGGACCTAGTAACACTGGTTCTTAGGCCAATCCTGCTGAGAGATGTAAACAAATATGGCGTAGGCAGTGATATTCTCAGAGCCCAGAGGATTAATAAAGTTTGTACATCACATTTTTTTTTTTTTTTATCATCATTCTACATGTAATTCTAGTTGTAATATTTTAATGCATTTTCAGAACATAAGGGTGTGTGAAAATAGATTTACCTTATTCTCTACATATTTTTATTTGAGATAATCAGTACAATTCTAAAATAAATAAGTGTGAAAATAAATTTGTTCAATTCATGTCTTACCTTAAGGAATATGATGACATTATTCCTTGAGGTAGAACATGAATAGAAGAAATTTACTTTCACAGCAAAATTTTCTAGTGTGTTAAAGCTCGCTGAAATAATGTGGCTTGTGTGAGACTTTTTTTCTGGCTGCCTTCTTGGTGCATGAGTCATTTGGTACAGAGCGACGCTGAGTAACATTCTCTCTCTCTCTCTTTCTCTCTCTCTACAGTATATATATATATATATATATATATATATATATATATATATATATATATATATATATATATATATATATATATATATATATATATATATATATATATATATATATATATATATATATATATATATATATATATATATATATATATAAAGCTTGTTTTACAGGGAAACTCCAAAGTCTTCTTCAACTTTATTCTTTTTTTCACTTGCTACGTTTCGCCTCTTTCTGTAGGCATGCTCAGGCTAAAAAACAATAGAACACAAATAAAAAATTTTATAAAATTCACATGCAATGGCAATACATCATTCTGTGTCCATATTGGATACTGTCTTGTGCAGTATTCCGAAAATGACACAAGACAGAGTCCAATATGGACACAAAATTATTAGAGTATATATATTAAGCATATAAATCTAGAATTAAATAATAACTTAACATCGAATCAACTACATATTGTAAGTTAATGTTTCGGAGCTCCTTTCCGATACCGTTATCACAGCAATAGGAACTCAGCTATTTCAGTCCCTTTCACGTTGCCATACAGGCAAGGTGTGTGTGGATACTTCTTGTTGATTCAGTGTGTAATCTTGGTAGCTTTGGTGTTTTAACTTGCCTGTATTGCCATTGCATGTGAATTTTATACAATTTTTACTTAGTGTTCTGTTGTTTTTTTTAGCCTGAGGATGCCTGCAGGAAAAGGTGAAACGTAGCAAATGACCAAAATAAATAAATAAATAAAATAAATAAATAAATAATAAATAAATAAGTAAAATTGAAGGAAACTGGAGTTTCTCTGCAAAAGAAGCTATCAAGAGGACCTTTACTGCACACACACACACACACACACACGTGTGTGTGTGTGTATATATATATATATATATATATATATATATATATATATATATATATATATATATATATATATATATATATATATATATATATATATATATATATATATATATATATATATATATATATATATATATATATATATATATATATATATATATATATATATATATATATCCCCTCTTCTTCATTGACACTCAACTGTCCCCCTCTTCTACACTGAACATCCTCGGTCTGTCCTTTACTTATAACCTGAACTGGAAACTTCACATCTCATCTCTAGCTAAAACAGCTTCTATGAAGTTAGGTGTTCTGAGACGTCTCCGCCAGTTTTTCTCACCCCCCAGCTGCTAACTCTGTACAAGGGCCTTATCCGTCCATGTATGGAGTATGCTTCACATGTCTGGGGGGGTTCCACTCATACTGCTCTTCTAGACAGGGTGGAATCAAAAGCTTTTAGTCTCATCAACTCCTCTCCTCTAACTGACTGTCTTCAGCCTCTCTCTCACCGCCGCAATGTTGCATATCTAGCTGTCTTCTACCGCTATTTTCATGCTAACCGCTCTTCTGATCTTGCTAACTGCATGCCTCCCCTCCTTCCATGGCCTCGCTGCACAAGACTTTCTTCTTTCTCTCACCCCTATTCTGTCCACCTCTCTAACGCAAGAGTTAACCAGTATTCTCAATCATTCATCCCTTTCTCTGGTAAACTCTGGAACTCCCTGCCTGCTTCTGTATTTCCACCTTCCTATGACTTGAATTCCTTCAAGAGGGAGGTTTCAAGACACTTATCCACCAATTTTTGACCACTGCCTTGACCCTTTTATGGGACTGGCATTTCAGTGGGCATTTTTTTTTATTGATTTTTGTTGCCCTTGGCCAGTGTCCTTCTTACATAAAAAAAAAAAAAAAATATATATATATATATATATATATATATATATATATATATATATATATATATATATATATATATATATATATATATATATATATATATATATATATAAAGAGAGAGAGAGAGAGAGAGAGAGAAGTCCAAAATGAGTGATAACATTTATAAGAATCAACGCTACAATATTTTCTTCCATTATCATTTTTTGCAGCTATCAGAACAACATATTTAACTCTTTATAACATTATTATCACTAGCATTGCCTTTATAACTAGTTATCTATGGCTACAAGGGGAAAAATAAACAAAGAGCACATTAAGGAATCTACTGATAATTATATCACTCAAAGTTAAGATGTCAAATGTATGTTACATATGCTATGAAGGCTGTTTTGCTGCTGTTTCATTTTTAAGAGTAATTCAGTATCATTCTGGAGTTAAATTTTGACATCATGAAGCAGCCAGTTGCTGGCTGTCAACATCGATGCCTGCCTGATAACAGTGTATCTCACCGCCCACACAGCAGAGCAGAGATGGGCGTCCTTCACGGTTAGTGACCACTTTATAAATTAATTCTTCCTCTACCAAGGGTTCTCCATGCATACCTTATTATGATTTTTGACTGCCAGAGACATACAGTTCCTCAAAATAAGTGTGTGTGAAATGCTAAATCATATACCGTATTTGATGGCTCATAAGACGTACCTTTTCTCAAAAAAAAAAAAAAAAAAAACTCAGGAAATGAGCCTGCATCCAATGAGGCCAAGGTTCAGCATTGAGGCAGTGGTTCGTGGTAAGTCTATGGCAACAGAAGCTCTAAAATCAAACCCCAGATATCTTCGCCAATGTAAAGATGATTGGTACTACACTACAAAACAACTCTTTATTTCAAGGTAATAACATATAATAGGTCATACTTACCGGTAATTCACACAGAATGACACCAGTCAGGAAGAATTTGCCTAAGTGACCATGCATCATGCATTGCATGTACCAAAACAAACATGCGGTCGGTTACACGCCGAACCTGGTGAAACGAAAAGCTTCACTGCGTTGTTTAGTGTGATGCCGTTACTCCTTAAAGTAAGACACACTATCATACAATTAAAATTGCACCCATCTTTCAACATTTTTATGAACAAACTTTATTATCCCTGTAGTCTCTCATAGTCACTGCTGACGCCATATGCCAAGTACATGATTACATCTCACAACAGGATTGGTACATAGGCTACTAGCAAATATTAAAGTTTGTAAATGCAAAATATTGGGATCTAATAATGATCTAAATGCATGTGAGAGTCTACAGATATCAGGTGAAATCCTTCACTTCATATTCAGAGCTTAAATCCACTTATTTATTTATTTTTTTATTATTATTTTTTTTCAATGTCTACCAAAACTGGGTGCGTCTTATGAGCCATCAAATACGGTAAGTTTTTAGGAAAGTCACGACTGTCGTTGAATTTTCTCCATTGGAAATGTACATTCAGGAATGAGTCAAGTTTGAGAACTGAGGTTCCACTGTTTGTGTATATATATATATATATATATATATATATATATATATATATATATATATATATATATATATATATATATATATATATATATATATATATATATATATATATATATATATATATATATATATATATATATATACACACACACACACACACACACACACACACACACTGGAACCTCGGTTTTCGAACTTGATTCGTTCCTGAATTCAGTTAATAATCCAAAACATTCGAAAACCAAGACCAATTTCTGTATAGGAATCAATGTAAAATAGATTAATCCATTCTCAGACACCAATCCACCGTATGTTTGTGAGTAATGATCGATGCTCCCACTGCTAAGATGGCCGCTCCATAACATCTTCAGCTTAGAATTTTTTTTTATTTTCCAGAAAGGATGTATTGACTGAATTTATTGACACAGAACTCATCAGAAGATATTGTTTAGACCATGTAGGCATTCTCTCTTTCACTGATCAAGTAAGGAAAGCCTTACAGAGTGAAACAGGAGCAACCCACTCACCACCAAAATGAAGGTGATCATAACTCTTAGACATCTTCCTGCTAGGAAAAGCTACTGGGAAAATGCAGTTGTGCAGTAGTGATGGTGTTGTGGGTCATAAAGAGAGCCACAGAAGGTTCGGGATTACATCTGAGCCCTGAACCTTGTTTTGTTTACATCGAGGTTTTTCAGCTTCTTCAGTGGGATCACATTTAACATATTTCAGAGATCTTTTGTGGCTCACCTCCAAGTATATAAAAAACAAAGGAAATATTTATAGAAACTGTAAATTAGTAACAAATGGCAGCTTTTGCTGTGTCTTGTAGTATTTGAAATCAAGTATGCTCAAAACTAAATTAAGGTACAGCAACTGAAGTAATTAGGAGTTAATTTTTTTGTTCGAAAACTGAGTTGTTTGTAAAGGGAGATGTTTGGTAACCGAGGTTCCACTGTGTGTGTGTGTGTGTGTGTGTGTGTGTATATATATATATATATATATATATATATATATATATATATATATATATATATATATATATATATATATATATATATATATA
Source organism: Scylla paramamosain (assembly GCF_035594125.1). Lineage (NCBI taxonomy): Eukaryota > Metazoa > Arthropoda > Malacostraca > Decapoda > Portunidae > Scylla > Scylla paramamosain. The sequence continues at coordinate 10,420,365 of NC_087182.1, forward strand.
TATATATATATATATATATATTCAATTCAGTGGGCATTTTTTTATTAGATTTTTGTTGCCCTTGGCCAGTGCCCTTCCTACATAAAAAAAAAAAAATATATATATATATATATATATATATATATATATATATATATTTTTTTTTTTTTTTTTTTTTTTTTTCTTCTTTTTTTTTTTTGTAGGAGGGACACTGACCAAGGGCAACAAAAATCCAATAAAAAAAATGCCCACTGAAATGCCAGTCCCATAAAAGGGTCCAAAGCGGTAGTCAAAAATTGAAGGATAAGTGTCTTGAAACCTCCCTCTTGAAGGAATTCAAGTCATAAGAAGGTGGAAATACAGAGGCAGGAAGGGAGTTCCAGAGTTTACCAGAGAAAGGAATGAATGATTGAGAATACTGGTTAACTCTTGCATTAGAGAGGTAGACAGAATAGGGGTGAGAGAAAGAAGAAAGTGTTGTGCAGCGAGGCCATGGGAGGACGGGAGGCATGCAGATAGCAAGATCAGGAGAGCAGTTAGCATGAAAATAATGGTAGAAGACAGCTAGAGATGCAACACTGTGGCGATGAGAGAGAAGCTGAAGATAGTCAGTTAGAGGAGAGGAGTTGATGAGACGAAAAGCTTTTGATTCTACCCTGTCTAGAAGAGCAGTATGAGTGGAACCCCCCAGACATGTGAAGCATACTCCATACATGGACGGATAAGGCCCTTGTACAGAGTTAGCAACTGGGGGGGGGTTAATAAAACTGGCCGAGACGTCTCAGAACGCCTAACTTCATAGAAGCTGTTTTAGCTAGAGATGAGATGTGAAGTTTCCAGTTCAGATTATAAATAAAGGACAGATGAGGATGTTCAGTGTAGAAGAGGGGGACAGTTGAGTGTCATTGAAGAAAAGGGGATAGTTGTCTGGAAGGTTGTGTCGAGTTGATAGATGGAGCAATTGAGTTTTTGAGGCATTGAACAGTACCAAGTTTGCTGTCCCAATCAGAAATTTTTAGAAAGATCAGAAGTCAAGCGTTCTGTGGCTTCCCTGCATGAAATGTTTACTTCCTGAAGGGTTGGACATCTATGAAAAGACGTGGAAAAGTGCAGAGTGGTATCATCAGCGTAGGAGTGGATAGGACAAGAAGTTTGGTTTAGAAGATCATTAATGAATAATAAGAACAGAGTAGGTGACAGGACAGAACCCTGAGGAACACCACTGTTAATAGATTTAGGAGAAGAACAGTGACCATCTACCACAGCAGCAATAGAACAGTCAGAAAGGAAACGAGATGAAGTTACAGAGAGAAGGATAGAAGCCGTAGGAGGGTAGTTTGGAAATCAAAGCTTTGTGCCAGACTCTATCAAAAGCTTTTGATATGTCCAAGGCAACAGCAAAAGTTTCACCAAAATCTCTAAAAGAGGATGACCAAGACTCAGTAAGGAAAGCCAGAAGATCACCAGTAGAGTGGCCTTGACGGAACCCATACTGGCGATCAGATAGGAGGTTGTGAAGTGATAGATGTTTAAGAATCTTCCTGTTGAGGATAGATTCAAAAACTTTAGATAGGCAGGAAATTAAAGCAATAGGATAGTAGTTTGAGGGATTAGAACGGTCACCCTTTTTTAGGAACAGGCTGAATGTAGGCAAACTTCCAGCAGGAAGGAAAGGTAGATGTTGACAGACAGAGCTGAAAGAGTTTGACTAGGCAAAATGCAAGCACAGAGGCACAGTTTCAGAGAACAATAGGAGGGACCCCATCAAGTCCATAAGCCTTCCAAGGGTTTAGGCCAGCAAGGGCATGGAAAACATCATTATGAAGAATTTTAATAGATAGCATGAAATAGTCAGAGGGTGGAGGAGAGGGAGGTACAAGCCCAGAATCGTCCAAGGTAGAGTTTTTAGCAAAGGTCTGAGCGAAGAGTTCAGCTTTAGAAATAGATGTGATAGCAGTGGTGCCATCTGGTTGAAATAAAGGAGGGAAAGAAAAAGAAGCAAAGTTATTGGAGATATTTTTGGCTAGATGCCAGAAGTCATGAGGGGAGTTAGATCTTGAAAGGTTTTGACATTTTCTGTTAATGAAGGAGTTTTTGGTTAGCTGGAGAACAGACTTGGCAATATATCACAGCTGCCACTACCTCAGATCAGCTTTCCTTAGGTTACCACTCCTATAGCCAATTGCAGAGCCAATAACTACATGAATCCAGGCAATTTGCTGGTCATAAGTAATTATAGCCTCTAGGCTGCCACCCAGTCTCACTCACAGGAAAAATACAACACAAAACTTCTCACACTTGCTGAGAAAGGACTCACAAGTACACGTCCTTGGGAAAGACACACAAAAGTATACCTTATGAGCAAACTGCCCATAACAGTATCCACCTATTCCTCAATAAGATATTATGGCACCCTGCTTTGAGTTCAATCAATCTTCAACATCTCAAAAGACAGTTTCTGTAACCCTAACAGTGGTGAGGCTGGAGAAAGGGAAGAAAGTCAGACACAAAGAACTTATGAAAAGATATCCTCTGGCCACAAAAACAAACAGGAACACTTAATATGGGGGCCAGTTGCATTTAAAAACAAGAAAGACAGAGAAACTTTGCAAGACACAATACTCTGACAAAGGGAGAGGATGGTGCCTGCTCCAAAATGATGCCAACACAAGCACACTCAACAAGTGGGGCCCCAAGGGCAAATACACTTTTTTTTTTTAAGAGGAACACCAGCCAAGGGCAACAAAAATCCAGTAAAAAAAAAAAAAAGCCCACTGAGATGCTAGTCCCTGAATAGGGTCTAAAGTAGTAGTCAAAAATTGAAGGACAAGTGTCTTGAAACCTCCCTCTTGAAGGAATTCAAGTCATAGAATGGTGGAAATGCAGAAGCAGGCAGGGAGTTCCAGAGTTTACCTGCCTTAGACACCAAGAGCAGCACAACTGAAGCCACCTGTAGGGGTTGACACAATAGTCAAACTTGCTAGTGTACAGCTAATATCCCCCTGAATACTACCTTATATATATGCCCCCGACTACAGCCTCACACTGCCAACTCTCCAAGTACATCTTTCTCTCATGAAGATTGGGCCACTACCACTGCCTCAAGTGATGTCACAAAGAGAGACATACTGGGTTTGATTGTGTGATAGAGGAGTGGAGGGAGAGGGGAGAGGAATGGGAAGCCAGGAGGCCAGTGGATGCGTCCCACACTTCCTCGCGTCTCTTTCTTTCTATTTCTCTCTCTTCTTTCTTTTTTATTCCTTTCTTCCTTCTTGCCACTAAGGTGCTCTACATAATAGTATATATAAGTATATATAAGCTGTTTTTGCCATACACCATGTTATACACGCACACACAATAATTTGTGATAATGTCTATGGGGCATTTACCCTACTTTTAATTCTTTGTTGCATATCCTCTCTTCAGGTAGCTCTGGAGATGTTGGGAATAGATAGGGTGAAATTAGCCTGAAGCATTTTGCCTCAGCTAATAGGGGAATCTTCTGAAGCAGAGCATCCTTTGCTTTGTAGGATCCTGAAGAGGTATTGGAACAATAGAACCAGATACAGATATAGGTTATCAAAGGATTCCAATGTAGAGGACAGAGTTAAAGAATAAGCAAAATTATTAGATGTTAGGAAAGGGTCAAGAATGTTAGTGATATCATATTGGACAGATCTGTCAAGTACTTAAGAATGAGCAGACAGTCAGTTGGTTTACATGAGAATTCAAATAACACCCAGCCCAAACACAGTTAATGATGTATTCCACATACTTTTTTGGGAGTACCATAGTTACAATTTTGTGCCAATAATAACTGATGCACCAAAACAGTCGTAGTAAGTCCAGGAAATGGTAGTGCCAACATAAGAAATTTTAAAATATGCTTATGAATATTCTCTGGATTAATGGTGAAATAGGATTTATGATGGATTACACATACTTACTTTTGTTTCCCACAGTTATGTAAATTATGTGAATATGTTTCTGTGTTTGCTTGTGTATCATTTTGTAAGTCCATCATTTTTCTGTCTGGTCTGTCTCAGGTAAAAGACTGGGAGTTAATAAATATTATTGAATTGCCAGTATTCTATATTCTGATTAAGTTTATAAGGAAGAAGTAAATGCATTGTATGTTATGTTGTCTCACCTTCACAGTTAAGCAAGAAGCAGGAAGCTGAAGGGTGTGAGAATGAACTGCTAGCAACCATGTACCATTCTTTAGTTCACTCTCCAACAGTGGTCCCTCTGCTGGGTCTGGAGCACTCCTTTGCTAGTACCATGAGTTCCCTTGTAGCCCAACGGGAACATGCTTTGCGGGAGATTAGTGAAAGGTAAATAAGCAATAGTTTCATAGCCTCAACAAAATTTTTTGATATGTGGTGCAGGGATCAGCATCCCTGGCTCATGACTGATGGGTCTAAGATTCAAGTTAATTTTTATGAGGATATTGTTCCACTGTCATTCCTGATGTTTATTGTTTGATATGACTGTAAGTTCCTCTTCATGTGGCATTATTTTAACTATTATTGGATTAGATATGAATTGTGTGAAAACAAAATTACGAAGATAGAACCTCCAAGAATGTACACTTTTAGCCATTACTATCAGACAGACCCAGGAGATGAGCAGCACAGTGAGCAAGGTTGGGGTGCATCTCACAGATGATGATGTCAATAACTTGGCAGCACGACATCTAGAAGATTCCCAACTGCTTGAGGTTCAATGGGACTCCACCATTTCAGTCTTAAGGGAAAACCAAAAGCGTGAGTTTAAGACTTTTGTGGAAGAGTCTTTTGCTGGAAGAGAGGTCACCACTCCAGTTACCCCAAAGTAAGTGGTATGTTATAACATGATGCATAGGAATTTATGATACAGGACTGGGATTAAATTGATATGAATAGTTTTTGTCCAGTATTTCACCTGAAGTGTGTAGACAAGTGTTCTGAATGTGAAAAGTTGCATTACAAAAATTCATGTTAGATTGACTATACACACACACACACACACACACACACACACACACACACACACACACACATATATATAGGCTTAGGCCCTCGCTGGCCTAAAACCTCGGAAGGGTTATGGACCTGATGGGGTCCCTCCTATTGTTCTCCGAAACTGTGCCTCCATGCTTGCACCTTGCCTAGTCAAACTCTTTCAGCTCCGTCTGTCAACATCTACCTTCTTGCTGGAAGTTTGCCTACATTCAACCTGTTCCTAAAAAGGGTGACCGTTCTAATCCCTCAAACGACCGTCCTATTGCTTTAATTTCTTGCCTATCTAAAGTTTTTGAATCTATCCTCAACAGGAAGATTCTTAAACATCTATCACTTCACAATCTCCTATCTGATCGCCAGTATGGGTTCCGTCAAGGCCACTCTACTGGTGATCTTCTGGCTTTCTTTACTGAGTCTTGGTCATCCTCTTTTAGAGATTTTGGTGAAACTTTTGCTGTTGCCTTGGACATATCAAAAGCTTTTGATAGAGTCTGGCACAAAGCTTTGATTTCCAAACTACCCTCCTTACTACTTCTATCCTTCTCTCTGTAACTTCATCTCAAATTTCCTTTTTGACTGTTCTATTGCTGCTGTGGTAGATGGTCACTGTTCTTCTCCTAAATCTATTAACAGTGGTGTTCCTCAGGGTTCTGTCCTGTCACCCACTCTGTTCTTATTATTCATTAATGATCTTCTAAACCAAACTTCTTGTCCTATCCACTCCTACGCTGATGATACCACTCTGCACTTTTCCACGTCTTTTCATAGACGTCCAACCCTTCAGGAGGTAAACATTTCATGCAGGGAAGCCACAGAACGCTTGACTTCTAATCTTTCAAAAATTTCTTATTGGGGTAGAGCAAATTTGGTATTGTTCAATGCTTCAAAAACTCAATTCCTCCATCTATCAACTCGATACAACCTTCCAGACAATCATTCCCTCTTCTTCAATGACACTCAACTGTCCCCCTCTTCTACACTGAACATCCTCGGTCTCTCCTTTATTTATAATCTGAACAGGAAACTTCACATCTCATCTCTAGCTAAAACGGCTTCTATGAAGTTAGGCGTTCTGAGACATCTCCGCCAGTTTTTCTCACCCCCTCAGCTGTTAACTCTATACAAGGGCCTTATCCGTCCATGTATGGAGTATGCTTCACATATCTGGGGGGGTTCCACTCATACTACTTTTCTAGACAGGGTGGAATCAAAAGCTTTTCGTCTCATCAACTCCTCTCCTCTAACTGACCGTCTTCAGCCTCTCTCTCACCGCCGCAATGTTGCATCTCTAGCTGTCTTCTACTGTTATTTTCATGCTAACTGCTCTTCTGATCTTGCTAACTGCATGCCTCCCCTCCTTTCGTGGCCTCGCTGCACAAGACTTTCTTCTTTCTCTCACCCCTATTCTGTCCACATCTCTAATGCAAGAGTTAACCAGTATTCTCAATCATTCATCCCTTTCTCTGGTAAACTATGGAACTCTCTGCCTGCTTCTGTATTTCCACCTTCCTATGACTTGAATTCCTTCAAGAGGGAGGTTTCAAGGCACTTATTAATCAATTTTTGACTGCAGCTTTGACCCTTTTATGGGACTGGCATTTCAATGGGCATTTTCTTTATTGAATTTTTGTTGCCCTTGGCCAGTATTCTTCCTGCATAAAAAAAAAAAAGTATATATATATATATATATATATATATATATATATATATATATATATATATATATATATATATATATGGTGTCCTGTGAGTTAAGGTACATACTTTGAAATATGACAGTCCAAGTAATTCCAGGTTAAAAATACTCTATACACATATGCTGTGTTTTGCTTTATTTTGTGACATGTAACACGTCACAAAAGTACATGTGACAAAAGTAACATGTAAGTTGTGTGTTGCAGGAACCACTCATCTGGGTAGGCCTCCACCTCCTACCCTCCCTCCTTGGCTGGCTACATGCTTCAGTGGTGCCGTGTGGCATTAAGTGATATTCATTTTGTGTACAATCTACGCAGTCAAAGCTGTACATTAAACAGTTAGCAAATAACAAATTGAATTTTTGTATGTGTCAGTCAAGAAAATGTACAGGCAACACAGCAATGCAGTGGTTGTCAAGTGCTACTTTTTAAATATACTTGGCAACTCACTACATCTGTCACTCCCTTAGCACTCAGTTGACATCTTGACACCTAAGTGACAGGCCTCGTCAGTCAGCTGACTGCCAGTACATCTTTTTGGTATGGTGAAGATGCCTTTTACATTCAGTAACAGTGAGTATTTGAATATGACACTTAAATGATGATATTCATGACATGATATTCATTTTGTGATGGGAATGCCCTGGCTGCAGCAGCAGAATACAGATGCTGTTACTCAAACAGAAGACACCAAGATAGTAGAGTGTTTTACAGAGTGTACTAGCATCTCTGTGAGAGAAGATGTTTCCCTTGTACTTTAGCAGCTGAATGTACTGGAGAAGCTCAAGACAGTATTGTCCAGATGACAAAATGAAGCCAACCACCAGTACCAGAATACAAACACAAATACATAAAGAGGTTAAATTCATGAAACATAGCACAATTTGACATCACTTAAAAAGAATAACATATAATCTAAAGGAACATGTACAGGAGTGACTTGAACACTGGGCAGTTGTTGTGAAGCTGGTGAGTTGCCATGTATGTTTAAAAAGTAGCACTTAACAACCACTGCATTGCTATTACCTGTACATTTCCTTCACTGACACATACAAAAATTTAATTTGTCATTTGCTAACCCTTTCATGTAAGGCTTTGACTGTGTAGATTGTACACAAAAAAAGGATCACTTAATGTTGCGCATCGCCACTTGAGTACGTAGCATGTAGTGCGCTGAGGAGGGAAGGAGGGAGGCAAAGGCCTACCCAGGTGAGTGGTTCCCACAACACACAACTTACACATTACTTTCTCACAAAATAAAGCAAAACACAACATATGTGTATAGAGTATTTTTGACTTAGAATTACTTGAACTATCAAATCCTGAAGTATATACCTTAACTTGCAGGACACCCTGTATATATATATATATATATATATATATATATATATATATATATATATATATATATATATATATATATATATATATATATATAGACACACACACACACACACACACACACACACACACACACACACACACACACACACAAAGGGTGTCCTGGGAGGAAAGTCATATACAGTGGTACCTCATGATTCAAACTTAATTGGCTCTTTGGGGCTGTTTGAATTGGAATGTTCGATTTAGGAAGCAATTTATCCCATTCAAATTAACGTAAAAAGAATTAATCTGTTCAAGGTTCCAAAATCCCCTTATTTTTTTATTTATTTTTTTTTCACTTTTATGGGTAGGTTGTTTAATAAACATATAATTAAATGAAAATAATGTAAATCATAGAAAAAAAAGTACAGTAAAAGAAAACATGAAGTACCATATATTTTGGCGTATAAGACAGCACTTGAATCATCTTTAAAAGACACAAAAAAGTGGGTTGTCCTACATGTCAGATAGAAAAAGAATTGCCTTAAATTTTTATGCAAAATGCCATTGTAAATAAACACCATCCTCAAAATGATGAGTCACTGAAAGTTCTTGGCATCTTCAGTCTTGAAAACAGTTGTAGTGTACACAATTTTTATTTTGCACAAAAATTCTCTCTCTCTCTCTCTCTCTCTCTCTCTCTCTCTCTCTCTCTCTCTCTCTCTCTCTCTCTCTCTCTCTCTCTCTCTCTCTCTCTCTCTCTCTCTCTCTCTCTCTCTCTCTCTCTCTCTCTCTCTCTCTCTCTCTCTCTCTCTCTCTCTCTCTCTCTCTCTCTGAAAGTAAGAACAATCTTGAGGATTGCTAAATATAATGAGACTGATAGAGAATGAAAATAGAAATATATGAGAATGAGAAAGAGTAAGAAAGGTTGAAGTGAAAATTACATGGAATGAATGAGGGGAAGAGAGAGTGAGGTATCACTCCCTTTTCCCTTATTTCTGAGAGGTAATGGGGAGGGGAGATGACAGGGAGGGAGATTTGAAACCAGACAAAAGAGAAAGGGTGAAGAAAGAAACAATGTTAGGAAGGGACATATGGAGAAAAAGAGTAGTACATGGGACAAGGAAGTGGAAGAGAGAGAGAGAGAGAGAGAGAGAGAGAGAGAGAGAGAGAGAGAGAGAGAGAGAGAGAGGGTGGGATTGTTAGAGGGAGGAAGGAAATGGGGAGGGATGGGTGAAAAGGACAGGGAAGGAAGAGGGAGGGAATGGGGAGTAGGGGAAGGAATGGGAGAGGAAGAACGCAAAAGGGACTTGTGACCAAGTGGTGTTGCTTGAACAGGTGTTTGTGTTCAAATTGGGGGACAAAATTTATTCGCTAACCCTATTTGAATTGGGGGTTTGAAATGAAGAATGTTTAAATCTTAAGGTATAATTGTATTATCAGAAGTGAAAGATGTAATCATTTTAAGTCAAATATATTCTACGGTCAGATGTTTTTAGCACCATGGTTTAGAAGTTGCTAGACATTTAAATATGAATGTGCATTGATGTAAGTGTCTGCACACAGGTTGTCCCACAACGTCCACATGATTGCTGTTATCATGTGGTGTTCATTATGTCTTATGTATTGCTTAAACAATACACTACATTCTTGAATGAATTCAGTTATATCTTTATTAATGAAAACCTTGATTTGTAATCAAGTACGTAACATTCTCATGATGCCAGCACCCACCCTCTCCTTCACCCCTCCTTGCCAGTTTGTAGTGCATTCATATTAAAATGTCCTGTAGCTTTTAAACCATGACATTAAGAGCATATGACTATAGAATACTCCCAACTTAGAATGACTTGATCTTTTATTTTTGAGATATTTGACTTTCCTCCTGTGACATCTTGTGTGTATATATATATATATATATATATATATATATATATATATATATATATATATATATATATATATATATATATATATATATATATATATATATATATATATATATTATGTACACATACACACACAAGAAGGAGAAGGAAACGGCATGGAATAGATGGCGGAGGAAAAATACGCAGGAGCTATGGCAAAACTGCACAACTACAAGAAATGAATATGTAAGGGTTATTAGAGAAGAAAGGAAAAATTACAAGAAAGATGTTATGGACAAATGCAAAGAGGAACCAAAACTATTCTTCAGATATGTGAACAGCAAAATGAAAAATAGAGAAGGAATAAACAGATTGAAGGTGAATGGTCAAATGTGTGAGGATCCAGCTGAATTGGCAGAGATAATGAACAGGAGTTTTCAATCAGTATTCACAAAAGAGAAAACATTTGTGTGGCAGAGTGAGATGAGTGAGGAAATGGATCTGGGGGAAATCCAAGTGACTGAAGAGGATGTCCAGAAACAGATGGAGGGACTAGACGTTAGGAAGGCCCCTGGACCTGATGGAGTGTCAGGATGGATACTAAAAGAGTGCAATCAGCAGTTGACATGGATAATACATAATATTATTGAAAGCTCCCTAATTGAAAGCAGTCCCAATTGAATGGAAGAGAGCCAACATAGTGCCAATATACAAAGGTGGTAGTAAAGAGGAGCCCTTAAATTATAGACCTGTGTCTCTAACAAGTGTGGTGTGCAAAATGTATGAAAGATTGGTGAAGGATAAATGGATGCAGTACCTAGAAGGAAATGAAGTGATAATAAAGCAACAATTTGGATTTAGGAGTGGGAGATCATGTGTTACAAACTTACCGAGTTTTTATTCTAGAGTGGTGGATATAATGCAGGAAAGAGATGGATGGGCTGATTGTGTTTATTTAGACCTGAAGAAGGTCTTTGATAAAGTGCCACACAGGAAATTGTTGTGGAAGTTGAAGCATAATGGTGGGCTAAGGGGGGGGCCTGCTGAGATGGATGGAAAATTTCTTGACAAACAGAGAAATGAGAAGGGTGGTAAAAGATAAAAAATCATCATGGAGGGAAGTCATAGGTGGAGTATCCCAAGGCTCAGTACTTGCACCAATCATGTTTGCAGTCTATATAAATTATATGACGGAGAGTGTGAACAGCTACATGAGCCTTTTTGTGGATGATGCAAAGTTGCTGAAGAAAGTTGAGAGTGCAGAGGACTATGGAACGTTACAAGAAGACCTGAACAAGATATCAGAGTGGAGTTATAGATGGGAAATGGAATTTGATTTAAAGAAGTGTAAGGTAATGGAATTTGGAAAAAGTACAAGAAGAGTAAAAGGAAATTATGTGTTGAATGGTGTAAGGTTGAGTGGAGCAGAAGAGGAAAAGGATCTCGGTGTTACAGTGACTGGGAACCTGACCCTGGAGAGACACATTAGTAAAATTACAGGAGAAACCTATAACTTGTTGAGAAGAATAAGGCAGGCCTTTGCATATATGGATGAAGAGGTGGTCAGGAAGATGATCATGTCGCTGATAAGACCTAGACTAGAATATGCAGCAGTAGTGTGGTCGCCATACAAGAAAAAGGATATAAGGAAGTTGGAGAGAGTTCAGAGAACAGCTATGAAGATTGTACCAAGTATCAGGGACTTGTCATATGAAGAGAGACTGGAAAGGCTACATCTACCAATGTTGGAAAAAAGGAGAGAAAGGGGAGACTTGATTGCAATATATAAAGCATATGAGGGAGTAGAGGAGGTGGACTGGAGCAACTTAATGGTCTGGGATACATGGGACACTAGAGGACATGGGAAGAGGCTGAAGAAGAGTGCTTGTAGAAGAGACATCAAAAAGTATAGTTTTCCATATAGAATTATTGATGTATGGAACAGTCTGGATGAGGAGATAGTAAATACAGAAAGTATACATATATTCAAGGCTAAGTTGGATATTAAAAGATATGGAGATAGGACAGCATGAGCATACCTCTTTTCCCATAAAGCACAACTAGGTAAATACAACTAGATAAATGCACACACACACTCACACACACACACACACACACACACACACACACACACACACACACACACACACACACACACACACACACACAGTGGTACCTTGGGATTCTAACTTAATTGGTTCTTTTGGGTTGCTCAAATTAGAAATGTCTGAACTGGGAAGCAATTTATCCCATTTAAATTAATGTAAAAAAAATTAAACTATTCCAGGTCCCAAAATCCACCCCCCTTTTTTTTCCATTTTTTATGGATTTATGTTGTGTCATAAATGTGAATTGAATGAAAATGACTTAAATTACAGAAAAAAAGATTTAGTAAAAGAAAACATGAAGTACTGTATATCTTGGCGTATAGGATGACACTTGAATCATTCAAAAAAAGATACAAAAAATTGGGTCATCCTATACATCAGTTAGATAAACAATGACCTTAAAATTTTACGCAAAATGCCATTGTAAATAAACACCAGCCTCAGAGTGATGAGTCATTAAAAGTTCCTGGCGTCTTCAGATTTAGGTGCGTTTTTGACATCCAAGATCACTCTTGGCTTCAAAGCACAGTCTTGACCCCTTGGTGTCGATGGAAAAAACAGATGGAGAGAGCCAAATGAGAATTTTAAATCATGTATGTATTTTTATAAAAAACTACAAAAAACATTGATGTTTTAGTTGTATCTAAAGGTACATGTGAAATAATGGAAGAGGATAGATCAGCAATAAGGCCAGGAAAGAACTAGAAAATTACCCAATTTCCATTTAATCAAAGCTTTTAACAAATTCTTGGGCCTGCTGGTGGGGTTAGGTCAAATAGGGTATATTGTCATATTATACTACAAAAAATTTGCTTAGGAAATGTTTCATATTCACAACATAATTCATCTTTAACTCCTTATATGCTCTACCTTATCTGCACTGCTGACTTAACTTCTTATATTCTCTCATTTACCTTTTGCTAGACTACCTAACGTTAGCTTTCTCTTCTTGAGATATATCTATTTTCTTTGAGAAAATTTATATTGCTTAGGAAATACTTCATATTTATAATATAATTCATGTTTAACTCCTTATCTGTCCTTATCTTGCCATGAATATAACATTATCTTTCTCTTCTTGAGATAATATATCATCTATTGTCTTTAAGAAATTATGAATTACTTATTTTCATCAGTAATAGAAATACTTAATTTTTGGGGGCCGACTTATTGCCTCTTTTTTACACGTCAAGATCACCCCAAGACACCTCAGGAGCATGCTACGGATTTCTCAGAGCTCAGTCTTGGTTTCTAACTGGCGTCTTTGAAGCAAGTTTGCCGAAATCTTGGTGACAAAAAAATGCCATCTTGGTTTTGCTGAAGATTGCATTTCAAAGACAAGCATGATCTTGGACAACAAAAATGTGCCTCTTGAAAACAGATGTAGTGTACATAATTTCTATTTCGCACTAAAATCCTCTCTCTCTCTCTCTCTCTCTCTCTCTCTCTCTCTCTCTCTCTCTCTCTCTCTCTCTCTCTCTCTCTCTCTCTCTCTCTCTCTCTCTCTCTCTCTCTCTCTCTCTCTCTCTCTCTCTCTCTCTCTCTCAAGAGAGAGAGAGAGAGAGAGAGAGAGAGAGAGAGAGAGAGAGAGAGAGAGAGAGAGAGAGAGAGAAAACATTATTTCTAAAGTATAATTAATTTCAAAGTCCTTCAATTCAAACAACTCCCAAATTGAACAGGGTTGATGAACAAATTTTGTCTTCAAATTCAAACACACGTTCAAGCGTCGCCACTCAGTCAGTCCCCTTTCCTTCCCCTCGTACCTTCCCTGCCCCTCTACCTCATCCCTCCCCATATCCTTCCTCCCTATATCTTTCCCACCCACTCTCTCTCTCTCTCTCTCTCTCTCTCTCTCTCTCTCTCTCTCTCTCTCTCTCTCTCTCTCTCTCTCTCTCTCTCTCTCTCTCTCTCTCTCTCTCCCTCTCTCCCTCTCTCCCTCTCTCTCTCTCTCTCTCTCTCTCTCTCTCTCTCTCTCTCTCTCTCTCTCTCTCTCTCTCTCTCTCTCTCTCTCTCTCTCTCTCTCTCTCTCTCTCTCTCTCTCTCCTCCACTTCCTTGCCCCATGCACTACTCTCCTTCCCCATATGTCCCTTCCTCCCATTCTTCTTTTCCTCTCCCTTCCTCTTTTGTCTGGTCTCAAACCTCCCTCTCCGTCACCTCCCCTCCCCCTTACCTGTCAGAGATAAGGGATTAGGGAGTGATACTCCCTCTCCTCCCCCCACCATATTCATTCTATGTTATTTTTGCTTCATCCTCTCTCTCTCTCTCTCTCTCTCTCTCTCTCTCTCTCTCTCTCTCTCTCTCTCTCTCTCTCTCTCTCTCTCTCTCTCTCTCTCTCTCTCTCTCTCTCTCTCTCTCTCTCTCTCTCTCGAGAGAGAGAGAGAGAGAGAGAGAGAGAGAGAGAGAGAGAGAGGATGAAGCAAAAATAACATAGAATGAATATGGTGGGGGGAGGAGAGGGAGTATCACTCCCTAATCCCTTACCTCTGATGGGTAAGGGGGAGGGGAGATGACTGAGAGGGAGGTTTAAGACCAGACAAAAGAGGAAGGGAGAGGAAAAGAAGAATGGGAGGAAGGGAAGTGGGGAAGGAGGGTAGTACATGGGGCAAGGAAGTGGAGGAGAGAGAGAGAGAGAGAGAGAGAGAGAGAGAGAGAGAGAGAGAGAGAGAGAGAGAGAGAGAGAGAGAGAGAGAGAGAGAGAGGGAGGAAGGATATGGGGAGGGAAGAGGTAGAGGGGCAGGGAAAGTAGGAGGAGAAGGAAAGGGGACTGACTGAGTGGCGACACTTGAACGGGTGTTTGAATTCGAGGACAAAATTTGTTCGTCAACCCTTTTCGAATGGGAAGTTGTTTGAATTGAAGGACTTTGAAATTAATTATGCGTTAGAAATTATGTTTTTTGCTTTGATTTTTTTAAAGTAGAAACTTGAGCAAAAATAATATCTGATGGTACATACATTTCTTCATACCAACCCTTAGAGACTTTATCAAAGGTGACACAGAATCAGTGTTGGTGGAGAGTAGTGAGCCCAGTCAGGAAGAAAGCTTCACCATCCACCTTGGGGCACAGATGAAGCAGATGCACAACTTAAGGCTCCTATCTGCAGATGCCCTCCAGCTTTGTAAATACCTGACCCTTGATCTAAGGTAAAGTGTCTGTGTTTGGCTTTTTGTCATCTCTTCAATCTCTTCACGATCTATACATTGCTCTTTTTTGTCTCTTTTTTCCTCTTCTTATTAGAATAAGTCCTTTTTTTTTTTTTAAGCAGAGTAACATCAAAACAAAAGAAAAATGCAGGGATCTTATTCA
Source organism: Scylla paramamosain (assembly GCF_035594125.1). Classification (NCBI taxonomy): domain Eukaryota; kingdom Metazoa; phylum Arthropoda; class Malacostraca; order Decapoda; family Portunidae; genus Scylla; species Scylla paramamosain. Next base: position 10,435,649 of record NC_087182.1, read on the forward strand.
TTGCAATAGAAATTAGCTGTAAAACTTCAAGGATTCAGGAGACTGCCCATGATGATATTATTTAATAATTTCCAGTAATGGGTTCACTTGTTATTTTTATTGCTTCATATTATGTGTTCATGGGCCCTATTCTTTTATAAGTCACCTTGGTTTTGTTTTGTGTTGATATTCTTATCTCTCTTACTTTAGTCATCTTATCTTATATTCATTTTATATTTTTCATACAAATCTTAACTTAATATTTTATATTTTGTTATAAATCTTTATAAGCCTGATGATGCACTTTATATATAGATACATCATGTTACTATACTACACCCATAGATGCATGCAAACAGCCTTTCTCTGAAACAGAGAATAGAGTTGTAGCAGGCAGTAGACAGCTGCCAAAATGGTTATTACTCCCAGTGAGGTCTCAAGCACTGGATCTGGGGGTACTGTGAACTTATCAGTAACTTAACTGTGATGATAAATTTTGAATATTGGAATATAAATATAAAAAAAATAACAATATCAACAATAGCATGAAGTAGAAAAATGGTGAAGAAACTGCTTAAGGGTCACTCATCCAGTTACTAATACACAACAGAAAAGCTGAGCACGTCTTTTCTGTCTCAGCAAAGACACCAAAACAAAAGGAATTAATTCCAAATGTTCTGAATTATAACAGTAACTCATCCTGGATGGGCAACCCTTCTAACATGGAATATTGCTCAGCAGCTTGTTGGGCTTGCATTGATGGTCAACTAGATGTAGAAATGATTCTCTTCTTGTGTAGATTTTATTCTCATCTTGTAAAGATATTTTACCTTACTGACGGGACACTCATCCACTCCCAGGCAAAAGTTAAAACCTCAATAGTGTGCTATACACAGTTATCTCGAATTCAGTAGGGTGGCATGAGTGGTCCTTCTAATGCAGGACGCCTCATATTATCACCTAATTTCTATTCCTCATTCATGCTTGACCTAACTTTATCTCAATCCACTTCAGTGTGTGTGTGTGTGTGTGTGTGTGTGTGTGTGTGTGTGTGTGTGTGTGTGTGTGTGTGTGTGTGTGTGTGTGTGTGTCCTGTAATATTACATATTCCATTTTTTTTTTCTTTAATTTCTTATTGTCATTTTTGCTTCCATATTCTGTCCCTTACCTTCCCTCTATCTTCTCTAATAACATTTAGATATGATACAAGGTAGGTAAGTGTACTGGAGGGTTATAGAAGTACTGTACATACTTTTCTTATAAAAGGTTGGATATTGGAAAGTAAATGTCTGAAGTTCTTTGCTGCACTATGTGCATGTGTTTGAGGAGAGAGAGAGAGAGAGAGAGAGAGAGAGAGAGATTCTTTTTATTGATGATTAATTTAATATAATTATGGAGTATAGCCAGATTATCCAGCTTCACCCATTCTAGCAGAAGTAATTTTCAGTGACATACCACCTCAGAGGATCCAAACATCAATGAGCCTGTACTCTCACAACCTGAATGGCCTGGTGCTGCTTGTTGATGACCGCATCAACACTTACACTGGCATCAAGCGGGGTAACAACTCTCTTACCAGGTTACTGATGCTGAGAAAGTCAGGCACATAATATGATATTTGTCAGTCTAGTTTTGTGTTGATTAAAGGCAGTGATATTTGGTATAATAAGGAATAATGATGAGCAAAACAGAGCAACATCCCATTTGTTTTACAGACTTTGGACGTGTGTGTAGAAAGTCCACTGAACTCCATTTCCCTGACTTAGAGGACCAGCTGGAGGTGGTGCGTAATACAGTACCACAAGTGGTGCAGTGGCGACGAGATCACCCACCTCCTCAGTATGACTGTGATGAGGATGCTCCAGTGAGTCATATGGGATGGGTGTAATCTGTAGTGTATCTATCTTTATCTTCAACAAAAAATACTCTCCTTGCATTTACTCTTTGAATCCTGTAGTCTTTTTATTCTAATGTATTTTATTTTTTTCATCCAGTTTTTGGTGAAACCCATCTAACTGCTTCATTATTTCTATCTTTATAGTTTTTTCTTGTCTTTTGTCCTGCATCATATTGATATGTAGTTTCTTTGTACTTAATCCAGTTATCTATACTAATTGATTTCTCTGTCATGACAGTTTTCTCATCATTAATTTGGTGTACCACCCTGCTTAACTTTATTATTTACTTTATGACTACTTTACTTAACTTCACTCTACCTTTACTTTTCAGCCTCCCCCTCCAGTCCCTCAGCACTTGAAAGCTGGAGATTTCTACATCACCAGACACTCTAATCTGGCAGATGTACATGTGATGTTCCACATGGTGGTGGATGACACTCTCCACACAACTGACATAAATTCTCGTCATCCAGTCATTCTTGGTCTGCGAAATGTCCTGAAGGTTGGATCTCCCTTGACATTTTTTTTTTATTAGAAGTAGGAAATGTTTTTTTTGTGATGGCACCACTTGATTATATTAATTTGTGTTGTATTATGTGAGGAGTTTCATATGATAAGTCCTCTCTGTCAGTGTACTAGAGTCAGAAAAGACAGGCATAGTTAGGCATACTGAACAAGTTCTGTTAATGATTGTAATTATTAAGTATCCATCTTGCAGAATTATTATTAATTTCCTAAATAATTGCATGTAGTTGAGTAGTTTGATGAATTGCCACTAGGTGACCAATATAAGCATATAAACTGCTAGCAAGAATGTAGGGAACTGTTATAACTATAAACACTGTACAGGGTGTAACACAAGTTTCTGCTGATATTACTTGTGGTGAAACTACAAGTTATTCTAAGTGGAAAATATTCTGTTTGTATGCATTTTGAGATTTTGTTTAATTGTGTTATGGAATTCAAGCCATTATGGAATGGCTTGGCTATCCATGGCAGGAGGTGTTGACTCTGGATGTCTGGTGATGAAATTGTGAGTTATTCAAACATCATTTCTACAGGTTTTGGGGCATTACAATATCCTGTTATGAGACGAGTGTTATTAATGGACTAGTGATTTACTGATAAACATTACATAATGATATTGTGGCTATAATTAATGATAAATAAAACAATAAGCTAAATGGCACCATGCTTGACCAGGTGGGGAGGGGGGAAGGAGTGAGGCTATGAGCTAATCACTTGCAGATTTATGCCAAGACAGTGATAGTGAATGCATTTAGATTGTACTACATGATTTTGAGAGAAAAAACTGCTGCCAGTGCCATACACTTATAGTAATGTGAAGCATGTGGGCATGATGCTTCTCCGACCTGGATACCTGCCTATCTGGCCATTGTATCTGTTGCCCGCCCACACTTGAATTTCATACCATGGATAAAGAAAACCTCAGACTGTATATGTTTATAAAACATTTTCCACTTAGAATAACCTATACTTGTAACATCCTGTAACACAGGTAGGTACAATGATTGTATGGGATGTCACACTTAAGTATAAAGAGCCATTTTCATCCCTAAACCATTGATGATAAATAGACTTATACAGGTGTGACCTGTGCTACAGGTTGCCTGTCTTGGGGGACATCACCACCCTCACCATTCCCCTGCTGCTGACTAATAGTATGTCAGAGGTGAGTCTGTCTTTGACATCTTGAGTGTATTCCCTACATATTAGGCAATAATGGAAAATTGATAACTTTCTACTCTTGTCAAAATTAATCTTTCTCTGTGTAGCAACCTGTCCACTTGAACAATTGGCTGGGCTGCAATTTGTATTCAGATTACGGCATCATCTTTGGATATATTGTTTATAGTTTAATGGAATCTAATTTCTTAGAATTTCTTCTAGGGATGGTCATAATAGAAAATCTCCATTTGTATTACCTGTTATTACACTCCACTCTTACACACTCTATCCTCTTCAACCTCCCATTCATTTCCACTCTCAGGTATTCCAACATTGTCCTTGCACACTCATGGTAACCACACCACCTTTATGTAATTACAATACCACTTCACTTTCTTGTGTTATCTCCATATGACCAAACTATCAGAACAACCAGGTCCACTATCCCTAATCTGAAAACATTTTTTTTTTTTTTTTAAGATTTTTCAGGTTATTCATTGAGTACTTTGGTCAGGGAGAGAAAAAATATGATTGACACAAAATAACACTACACTTCATAGAGAAATACACTAATAGATAATATAGTTTTGGAATAATGATATTCCTTAAACATTATTTGCAAGGGAAATTTAGTTGTTAAAACCATTAGATAAAACTTGAAATCATCTGACCATCACCCAAATGTGCATATTCTTTTCTGGGCTGCCACTCCCTGCTGCATCTCTGAAGGCTGTCATGTCATGCTGCACTGTCTCTAACGGGTTGATGTTGTCTAAGGGGAATTGTTGGTGTCACTGTTGCCATTGCCATGAAGCACCTGCTGAGTATCCATTATCTGCTTTATCAATTTCAGTTTTTTAGCTAGCAGTCCCTCTGTAATTAAATACACTGACATAATTTCCTGCTCACTGATAAATTTGCATCGTTCAAGCCCAGCAATTGTGGTGTTCACTATGGGTCAATTTGCCAGTGATTGCTGGCTGTTTTAATGTAGGGATCGGTCATTCCTCCCACAGTTTTCTGGAGATGCATATTCTAAAACTGCCTCTTGTGATACATCTTGATGTATTGTATCTATATGCTACAAAACATTAATCTTAAGTATTCATGCTAGCGGTATCCACAAGATCTGATGATGTACACTCTACGCATCAGTTATTATAAGCTACATACTCGCAACTAGGCTCTCGGTGTTTTCACATTTATTTCTAGTCTCCTATTACATATCTAGTTTGAAACATTTTTCACTGGGTTCTGTGGGGACTAATGATTTATCTGGCAAATCCCCAAAAGACTTGAGCAGTTATCATTTGTGCTGCCAGGGTATTATTATGGCCAAATTTTTGCCTAGACAAAAGGTCTGGCCAATATCAGACACATCGACTTCTCCAAAACACCCAACAAACCTGAGGCGGGAGATAAGAGTTTGTAGTGTTGTCAAACCCAGGTCTTATACATGTGCTGTGGTTGATTTCACGATTGTGTTATGAAAGAAGAACCAAATTCTGAAAGGATGAGTTGTATTTCCGAAGAAGAAAGCAGCAACCATTTTATCCTGAGTTGTTTTTCCAGGGATTTTCTGGCCTTTGACACTACCAGACCTAGTGCTGGGCAAATTATCAGATTAGAACCTAAGTGTCAGTGATAACCTCACTCCCTCTCTCTCTCTCTCTCTCTCTCTCTCTCTCTCTCTCTCTCTCTCTCTCTCTCTCTCTCTCTCTCTCTCTCTCTCTCTCTCTCTCTCCTCTCTCTCTCTCTCTCTCTCTCTCTCTCTCTCTCTCTCTCTCTCTCTCTCTCTCTCTCTCTCTCTCTCTCTCATATGCAGTGTGAGAGGAAATGACTGATGGATTGACACAGTCACTATGACAGTGTGATCAGACTGAGTTGCTCAGAGACATAACAATGCTGGGAGGAAATTCTGCCAAATATTGTGGTGTTTACAAAAAAACAATGTAGTTTTCACAAAAAAAATAAACATATACTACATTAACTTAACTTTTTAGAGGATTATAGTGTAATACTACAACTCCATTTAATTTTGAAGTACAGGGTGGGGCAAATCAAATGCCCGAGTTTTGATAGGCTATTAGGAAAAGTAAAACAATAATTACAGAATAATTTGTTGTTTTATTCAAATCAGTATACAATGCCGTTTGTGTGATCACTTTTTGAAGATGGCATCAGGAAGATGGTGGCCTTCTGTAGCGATGCACTGTTGAAGGCGATGTCTGAAGTTTTCAGCTGCTCTTCGGCACATCTCAAGGGGTATTACAGCGATTTCCTCCCGAATTCGCATCTTCAATTCTTCCAAATTGTGTGGCCAACCTCTGAACACTTTCTCCTTGAGATATCCCCACAGGAAAAAGTCGCAAATGCTCAAATCAGGTGAGCGTGGGGGCCACTCGACATCACCCCTTCAAGAGACTCGGCGTGCTGGGAACATCTGTCGCAATTTGACCATTGCAACTTGAGCAGTGTGGACTGTTGCTCCATCTTGTTGGAACCAGATGTCTCCCAGATTTGTTTCCTCACTTAATTCTTCCAATTTCGGTTCAACATCGCAAGATAATGTTGAGAATTGACAGTGACAGATCTTCCATCCTCTTCAAAGAAATAAGGTCCAATTACCCCAAATTTGGAACCAAACAGTAACTTTAGGGGAATGGAGTGGTCTTTGGTGAAGTTCTCTTGGTTTTTTTCAGCCCAATAACGACAATTTGGTTTATTCACGCTTCCAGAAGGTGGAAGTGGGCCTCATCACTGCTGAAAAAAGTTGACGGTTCAGGGATATGGTTCAACATTTCCTGGCAGCAATTCCTGCGATTTTCAAAGTCAGTAGGCTTCAGTTCTTGAACAATCATTATTTTGTATGGATGGAACGATAAATCGTAACACAATATCCGCCTTAAAGATCGGTTAGACATGGCCAATGCAAGTGAATGCTTCCAGGCAGAGCGTCTTGGTGATTGTTCGACAGATGCTTTAACTAAGGCCACATTTTCCGGTGTTCTTACCGTTTTTGGTCTTCCACTACCCCTAGGTCTTCTTGTGGAACCATTATCTTCCAGTGCTTCAATCCAACGCCTGATTGCCTTGCCATCAGGGATAGGACCATGACGTGGAATGTTGAAGTGCAGGCGGAAGGCATGCTAGGTGGTGATGACAGAACGGCCATTTTCGAAATACGTGTGCACTGCAAAGCCGTGATGTTCACCCGACCAAGGCATGGCTGATGCTGAAAACGGCGGGGTTTGGCGGTCACAACGAGACCACACACATCTTCCCATCACCACCACAGCTGTTGCACGCGCCTTTCAAAACTCGGGCATTTGATTTGCCCCACCCTGTAGTAAGTACCTGACATGAGGTGTGTACTGGTACAAGTTTGGCAGAGCTGGAAGTTGGGAAATCCCTGGAAAGGACAATGACCAAACGGTCAGAATAAAATGGTCAGACCATAGGAAAGTCATGGAAGATATGATGTAAACAGATAAGAGGCAACTCAGGGAAGATGTTGGGAGACACAATGTAAACAGACAATCTTCACCAGTGTCTTGGTGAGATTTGGCATCAAAACATGGTTGTTTCTTTCATATGTACCAAGTTTTATAGTTTTATGTTAATTGTATAACTTAAATGGATAAAATAAACATATAGAGGGAAAAAAATAGCATTCATCCCAAGATGATAATACATCCCAAACCTGAGATAATATGCACAGTATTTAGCATGTTTTGCCACATTTCTTGCATTCTGCTGAAAGTGTTCATAATATTTTATAAGTTGGTTTGATAACACACAAATGATAAAAATATATTTTTTCCAGTTGACCATCTTTTATTTGTAAAATTCAATGGGCTAGAATCAGGCAGTTTTTCCAGACCATAGTGAACGCCCCAATTTTCACTAGATGGTCTATGGCTATTTCTTCACCATGTTAGCAATTTGTTAACACCATGTTAGCAATTTCTCCATAACTCAAGGGATGCACAGCAGGTTTTTTTTTTTCATAGAAGACGGGCTCTGGCTTAGGACAAAAAAGTAAAAAAAAAAAAATAAGGCCAATGAGGTACCAGTCCCCAGAGAAAAATGCCAAATGGATTATCCAAAGTTAGAAAACAAGTATTGAAACCTCCCTCTTAATTGAGTTCAAGTCATAGGAAGGGAGAAATACAGAAGCAGGCAGGGAGTTCCAGAGTTTGTCAGATAGTGATGAAAGATTGAGAATACTGGTTAACTGTTGCATTAGAGAGGTGGACAGAATAAGGGTGAGAGAAAGTAGTAAGTCTTGTGCATCAAGGCTGCAGGAGGAGGGTAGGCATGCAGTTAGTAAGACCAGAAGAGAAGTTAGCTTGAAGATAGCAATTGAAGACAGTAAGAGATGCAACTCTGGTGAAGAGAGAGAGGCTAAAGACAGTCAGTTAAAGGGGAAGAGTTAATAAAATGGAATATTTTTTATTCCACTCTGTCCAGAAGAGCATTATTAGTGAAACCTCTGCATATATGTGAAGCATACTCCATATATGGATGGGTAAGGCTCCTGAACTGAATTAGCAGCTTGGAGTGATTGAGAAAAACTGGCAGAGAAGACTCAGAACACCTAACTTCATAGAAGTTGTTTTAGCTTAAGATGAAATGTAAAATTTCCAGTTTAGATTATTAGTAAAGAACAAACCAAAGATATTTGTTGTAGAAGAGGGGAACAGTTCATTGTTATTGATGAAAAGGGGATATTTATCTGGAAGGATGTGTCGAGTTGTTAGATGGGGGAATTGAGTTTTTGAGGTACTGAACAACACTAAATTTGCTCTGCCCCTTTCAGAAGTTTTAGAAAAAATCAGAAGTCAGGCATTTTGTGGCTTCCTTGTGTGAACTGTTGAATTCCCGAATGAGTGTAGGTCTTAAAAAGATGTGGAAAGATGCAGTGGTATTATCAATGTAGGATTGTATAGGACTATAAGTTTGGCTTAGATCAGTGATGAATAATAGGGAGTGGGTAAGAGGACAGAACCTTGAAGAACACCAGTGTTAAGAGATTTAAGAGAAGAACTGTCTATCTCAGCAGCAATAGAACAGTCAAAAAGGGAACTTGAGATGAAGTTACAGAGAGAAGGATGAAAGCTATAAGAAAGTAGGTGGGAAATTAAAGCTTTGTGCTAGGCTCTATCAAATGCTTTTGATATGCTTAGAGCAACAGCAAAAGTTTCATCAAAATTCCAAAGAGGATAACAAAGACTCAGTAAAGAAAGCCAAAAGATCATCAGTAGAGTGGACATGATGGAACCCTTACTGGTGATCAGATATTAGGTTGTGAGGTGACAGATGTCTAAGAATTGTTCTGTTGACGATAGATTAAAAACTAAAAAAAGGCAGAATGATATAGCAATAGGACTGTAGTTTGAGGGATTAGAGTGGTCAACTTTTTTAGGAACAAGCTGGATGTCAGCTAACTTCCAGGAAGAAGGAAAGATAAATGTGATACATAGTCAGTAGAGTTTGACTAGGTAAGAGGCAAAATGCCAGAGATACCTCTGGTTTAGAGAATCCTGAGGAGGAATTGGAGCGGTAGGACAAAATACAGATATGAGGTTGTGATTGGTGGTGTCCAACAGAGAAGACAGAGTGACAGCATTAGGAGGATTATAAGTTTAGAAAAGGTCAAGAGTGTTGCATATCTTCAAGTCAAAGAATTTTCATAGTTAGGTGAGTTAGGTGAGAGGTGACACTGAAGGCAAAGCAAGATGGTAGAAAATTCAGAAGATTTGGAGCATGTGGATGAGAACAAGTTAGGCTGTTGCACACATTAGTGCAACATCCAGCTTTGGACTGAAAATAAGGATAGAAAAGTAGAAGGGATCAAAGAAAAGGTTACTATCAGTTGCCTCAGGCATCTGCATTTCAGTGAGGAAAAGGAGATGAGGTTTAATAGAGGAGAGGTAGTGCTCCACAGATTGAAAATTAGATCTAAGGCTATGAATGCTGCAGAAGTTAATGAAGAACAAGCTGAATGGGCTGTTAAGACAGTCGGGACCAATACCAGAAGAGCAGTCCAACCTGGAGACATCTGGGGTCCTTTCCCCAGATGGGGACTCCAAGAGTGATGTTTGATCTGCAATTTTGAAATTTGAAAATTTAGAGTGAGAGGTATGTGCATGCATGAATTATTGTGTGAAGGAAGAAAGTTGAGAGAGTTGTCTTTAGAGGGTGAACTGTGACTGCCCCCTTGTGTTGTGAGACACAAAGGGATACATTCAGGGAGGGTCATTGAAAAGTTCACATCATCTGCTGGTCCAGTGCTTGTGACTCCTTAAGAGGGGTATTACTGTTTCAGTAGATGTCTACTGCCTCCTCCTGTGTGTGTTCAGCATTTCTTCAGTGTCACTCTCCTGTAAAATTTTCTCACTTTTGTCTGATGCAGTTCTGGTGTAACTTATGTGTTTTGATATCATGAGCTGTTCATTAGTGACATAAAAAAATTCAAAGTATTCATCTGTAGGTTAATTTCATCAAGTAGTATTACAGGCCAAAATATGTGCCAAGCATTTGTCAATGTTGACTTCACAAAATCTTTCCAAATACTTGGAATTGCATATATGGCATCCTTAACATTAAGTACCTTCAGGAAGTCTTCAGTCTTTTCTCCTTTGTTGATTGCAGCACTGATGCAGTTCATGAAATGTTCTTTGTATTTGGTCTTCATGGAGCATAAAATTCCTTGGTCTCAAAGATGGATGTCACAGTAGGAGGAGAGTAAGTGAAGAAAACATTTTCTCTCCTAACTCCTCTGACTATAAGAAATTCTTTGACTACTTAACTTCCAAAGTGGAGCACATTCTGACCCTCTTCCCTTTTGCAGAGATCTCCATTCTTGGAGATTTCAATGTTCACCACCAGCTTTGGCTTTCCTCTCCCTTCACTGACCATCCTGGTGAACTAGCCTACAACTTTGCTATCCTCCATGACCTAGAGCAATTGGTGCAACACCCTACTTGCATTCCTGACCGTCTTGGAGATACGCCCAACATTCTTGACCTTTTCCTGACCTCTAATCCTTCTGCTTATGCTGTCACCCTTTCTTCTCCGTTGGGCTCCTCCGATCACAATCTCATATCTTTATCTTGTCCTATCACTCCAATCCCTCCTCAGGATCCCCCTAAGCGAAAGTGCCTCTGGCGTTTTGCCTCTGCCAGTTGGGGGAACCTGAGGAGGTATTTTGCTGATTTTCCTTGGAATGACTACTGCTTCCATGTCAGAGACCCGTCTTTGTGTGCTGAGCGCATAACAGAGGTGATAGTGTCTGGCAGGGAGGCGTACATTCCTCACTCTTTTTCTCATCCTAACCCTTCTAAACCTTGGTTTAACACAGCTTGTTCTCGTGCTATACATGATAGTGAGGTGGCCCACAAAAGGTACTTAAGCCTTCCATCACCAGAATCTCATGCACTTTATATTTCTGCCCGGAACCATGCCAAGTCTGTTCTCCAACTAGCCAAAAACTCCTTCATTAACAGAAAATGTCAAAACCTTTCAAGATCTAACTTCCCTCATGATTTCTGGCATCTAGCCAAAAATATCTCCAATAACTTTGCTTCTTCTTCTTTCCCTCCTCTACTTCAACCAGATGGCACCACTGCTATCACATCTATTTCTAAAGCTGAACTCTTTGCTCAAACCTTTGCTAAAAACTCTACCTTGGACGATTCTGGGCTTGTTCCTCCCTCTCCTCCACCCTCTGACTACTTCATGCCACGTATTAAAATTCTTCGCAGTGATGTTTTCCATGCCCTCGCTGGCCTAAACCCTCGGAAGGCTTATGGACCTGATGGGGTCCCTCCTATTGTTCTCCGAAACTGTGCCTCCGTGCTTGCACCTTGCCTAGTCAAACTCTTTCAGCTCTGTCTGTCAACATCTACCTTTCCTTCTTGCTGGAAGTTTGCCTACATTCAACCTTTTCCTAAAAAGGGTGACTGTTCTAATCCCTCAAACTACTGTCCTATTGCTTTAATTTCCTGCCTATCTAAAGTTTTTGAATCTATCCTCAGCAGGAAGATTCTTAAACATCTATCACTTCACAACCTTCTATCTGATCGCCAGTATGGGTTCCGTCAAGGCCGCTCTACTGGTGATCTTCTGGCTTTCCTTACTGAGTCTTGGTCATCCTCTTTTAGAGATTTTGGTGAAACTTTTGCTGTTGCCTTGGACATATCAAAAGCTTTTGATAGAGTCTGGCACAAAGCTTTGATTTCCAAACTACCCTCCTACGGTTTCTATCCTTCTCTCTGTAACTTCATCTCAAGTTTCCTTTCTGACCGTTCTATTGCTGCTGTGGTAGACAGTCACTGATCTTCTCCTAAATCTATTAACAGTGGTGTTCCTCAGGGCTCTGTCCTGTCACCAACTCTCTTCTTATTATTCATTAATGATCTTCTAAACCAAACTTCTTGTCCTATCCACTCCTACGCTGATGATACCACCCTGCACTTCTCCACGTCTTTTCATAGACGTCCAACCCTTCAGGAGGTAAACATAGCACGCAGGGAAGCTACAGAACGCCTGACTTCTGATCTTTCTAAAATTTCTGATTGGGGCAGTGCAAACTTGGTATTGTTCAATGCCTCAAAAACTCAATTCCTCCATCTATCAACTCGGCACAACCTTCCAGACAACTATCCCCTCTTCTTCAGTGACACTCAACTGTCCCCCTCTTCTACACTGAACATCCTCGGTCTGTCCTTTACTTATAATCTGAACTGGAAACTTTACATCTCATCTCTAGCTAAAACAGCTTCTATGAAGTTAAGTGTTCTGAGACGTCTCCGCCAGTTTTTCTCACCCCCCCAGCTGCTAACTCTGTACAAGGGCCTTATCCGTCCATGTATGGAGTATGCTTCACATGTATGGGCGGGTTCCACTCATACTGCTCTTCTAGACAGGGTGGAATCAAAAGCTTTTCGTCTCATCAACTCCTCTCTTCTAAGTGACTGTCTTCAGCCTCTCTCTCACCGCCACAATGTTGCATATCTAGCTGTCTTCTACCGCTATTTTCATGCTAACTGCTCTTCTGATCTTGCTAACTGCATGTCTCCCCTCCTTCTGCAGCCTCGCTGCACAAGACTTTCTTCTTTCTCTCACCCTTATTCTGTCCACCTCTCTAATGCAAGAGTTAACCAGTATTCTCAATCATTCATCCCTTTCTCTGGTAAACTCTGGAACTCCCTGCCTGCTTCTGTATTTCCACCTTCCTATGACTTGAATTCCTTCAAGAGGGAGGTTTCAAGACACTTATCCACCAATTTTTGACCACTGCCTTGACCCTTTTAAGGGACTGGCATTTCAGTGGGCATTTTTTTTTATTGATTTTTGTTGCCCTTGGCCAGTGTCCTTCTTACATAAAAAAAAAAAAGTTCAGCTGCATTAACACACTCAAGAATAGTTAATATATCATTAGCATCCTTGAAGCCTGTTGGAACTTTCTCATCAGCCATTTTAACCCATAGCCATCATCCAGACTATATAAAGATGGTCTAGAATGTAACAAAATATTACAGTGAGACTATATATAGGCACTCCTCCAGAAATCATCCCTTGTATTTCCCAACATCATCTATATATAGTCAGTGATGTATGTGTGCATAAGAACTTTAAATATACCTTACTGACATTTTGAGTAGTCACTAGGTTTCTGAAAGGCTTTTGATGAGTTCACTGACTTCACTTAGCTTCTATATACCTTTCGCAGCAGTACATTGCACTGTTTTTTTGTTTCCTGTAAACCTTAGTAATCCAGCTTTATTTTGATATAATATGAATACTATACACACAAACATGTTCCGTAGATAATAGCCACATATGAATATTTTTTTTTATATTGAGCATGTAGACATATTGCTGTAGAATCTAAATATAGATCATTTTAAAATGCTACATTATGCAGTGCAACTTAATGATTATATGCTGCAGTCCTGTAGTCACCAACATCTTTATATAGACTCTTTAAAAATTTTGACACCTCACAACAAATGCTGTCACAGGTTTCTAGGTATGTTGCCAGTACAAAGATGTTTCATCAATATTGTAAACTTGCTCAGAACTAAACTTTTCATTTAATATTATCTTTATGAATTCTTTGAAGTAATTTTCAGCTGCATTGTGATCAGTTGAAGCTTTTTTACCACATGTTTTCTGATATTTTATATCATGATTACTCTTAAATTTCTGCAGCTGACCATGTTATGCCTCTCACTCAATGCTTAGTCCATTATGAAATATTCTTGCTTTTTCATGATCATCAGTCCATTCAAAGATTTGCATTCACTTCTCTGTTCTGTATCCACTGTAGCAACACTTGGTCAGAATCTTAATTTTTTGCCATGTATAGTGTTTCCCTGCTTTTCACTAGCCTTTTGTCACTACTACCATTGAAATTTATGTAACTTGTCTTTCTGTTTCTTTTAATCATTCCCAGTTGTAGTTCCAACATCCTATTTTTCATTGAAATGGTGCACAAACACACCATGACTGAGCTTCTCCACTAATTCAACTTTCTGACTTAATGATAGTGAATGATACTTTTTTTTTTTATGCTCTTGTAGCCTATAGGGGTATCTGTAGCTCTTTTGAACATTTTCACAGTATAATTTAAAAGTCCCAAAAGAAAAAGCAAAAGTAAATCTCTGTCTGGAGATTACTGCACAAGCATCAACCTGCAATTGATGATGCATGGAGCAGGGATGCCAGGAAATTATGATTTTCTGATGGGGACCTAGCTTTCCACTGCCCTGCCAAATCCATCTGTGCTGTGCCTCTCTCTCTCTCTCTCTCTCTCTCTCTCTCTCTCTCTCTCTCTCTCTCTCTCTCTCTCTCTCTCTCTCTCTCTCTCTCTCTCTCTCTCTCTCTCTCTCTCTCTCTCTCTCTCTCTCTCTCTCTCTCTCTCTCTCTCTCTCTCTCTCTCTCTCTCTCTCTCTCTCTCTCTCTCTCTCTCATCAAAATCTACCACAGCTGCACTGTTGCCCTTGTGTTGGTGATGTAAATACGGGCTGTTCTTGTGACAAGTGTCTCAAACAATCCTGCTTTCTTGCTTAAACATGGAGTAGATTTAATGGACTGTCTTTTTACTAATGTTGGTGGTTATGGCTGAGCAACCATATTTGAGGGTAAAATTAAGAGTCATCTATTGGCCTTTTCTTCTAAGGATAATTATTTTCACTGTAGATAAGTTCTTTCTTGTAACAGTGAACCATATAAAGACATGCAATAGGAATGGCAGGGATAACTTTCAATTGTGTGTGGTGGCCAGAGGAAGTGACCACAACCACAACCTTAGCAACTTCAGAAAGTGTTGTGGTATATACTCATTTATACTAACATCATTGTTGTTATTCTTAAAAAAGAAAAAGAAAAAAAAAAAAAAAATATATATATATATATATATATATATATATATATATATATATATATATATATATATATATATATATATATATATATATATATATATATATATATATTAAAGAAGTTGATGTATTCAGATTCATTTTGAAGCAATAAATAATTAATATATTTGGAAGTAAGATGAATATTGTGAAAGATGAGGCAGAGCAGCAGACAGAAGAATACCTAAGGTGTCTTAAATACTTGGTATAAAATGGTTTTACCATAGCTTCCAATGTTGCCACTCACAGATGTTGCACTGCATGAAAAAAGTGTAGTTTTCAGAACTTTTCTAACTTGGGATCTTTGGATTAGGGATGATGGACATACCTGCTTTTTATACAGTGTCATTGGTTTTATCATACAAATTATTCACACCAAAAACTACCCTTAAATACCTGATCTTCACTCTCTGAATAATTGATCTTTGACCTTTATTCCATGTCCATGTCTTGCTTACATCAGTTGTAGCACTATGTGTTGATTCCCTCTCCTGGTGCCTTCTCTATCTCCATACCCACTGTCTTTCATATCATATATGAAAATGTTAATTTCTTATCTGTTATCTGTTTTATAAAAAATTTTTATCAATTATAAAAACTTTTATCAAGAGCTATGTTTCTTATGAAAAGTTTTTGTAGTTTTTTGAGTCAGTTTTAAGATTTCAGCTTTCAGTGTTAAGCATTTGAGTTTATATTTGCAGGCATATATATATATATATATATATATATATATATATATATATATATATATATATATATATATATATATATATATATATATATATATATATATATATATATATATATATATATATATATATATATATATATATATATATATATATATATATATATATATATATGGAAGATATTGATGTTAATAAGCACCTCATTCACTTTTATTGTGTTGACAGGAAATGACCATGTCATGGTGTCAGAAGCGAGCTGAGTTGGTGTATAAGTGCATCAAAGGGTTCATGATGGAGATGTCCTCATGGGGTGGTGCTGAGATGAAGAATATGCAGTTTCTTGTTCCCAAGGTAGGAGGTTAATATGAAAAATATTCTTTTTCTTTACACACACACACACACACACACACACACACACACACACACACACACACACACACAGATTCAGGAGCGACTTAATGGTCTGGGATACACTGGACACTAGAGGACATGGAAAGAGGCTGAAGAGGAGTGCTTGTAGAAGAGATGTCAAAAAGTATAGTTTCCCATATAGAAATATTGATGTATGGAACAGTCCGGATGAGGAGATAGTAAATGCAGAAAGTATACATGGATTCAAGGCTAAGTTGGATATTAAAAGATGTGGAGATGGGACAGCACGAGCATAGCTCTTTTCCCATAAAACACAACTAGGTAAATACAACTAGGTAAATACACACACACAAAAAACAGATAACATAGAAAAAAGATATAGAAACTGAAAAGAATACAGAAAATAGTGACAAAGATGGTACCAGAACTGAAAGACTTAAAGTATGAAGAAAGACTTGAAGAGACAGGATTACCAGCACTACAAGAGAGAAGAGACCTGATAATTAGTAAATTAGTAAACAATACAGAAAGAATAGACAGAAATAACTTGGTACTACAGATGCATGAGGGAGAGAAACAGACAAGGGGGGATGGGAAGAAAATAAAGAACAGTAGATGTTCGAGTGACAAAAAAATACAGCTTGCTGTATTGAACTATTGAAATCTGGAATGA